>NC_054705.1:10799365-10845731 GCF_016097555.1 Gigantopelta aegis
ATTAGTGTTTATATATGAAGGTGTTTACTTAGCTGAAATATATATTAGGTAACAAATAAGTAAACTAATATACCATATTTTGGGAAAAGTACCTTCGGTAGATGATCTTGTACCCTCGGTAGTTCGGTACCATAAAATCCACCCTATTGAAATCTTAAGTGTCTCATTTTCCTAGAACTATCCCTAGTACTGATAGTAAACATAAAGTACGTTTATTCACAAATATTAAAAAATCGTAATAATAAAAACAGAAAAAAATAATAACTTGTTATAATTTGAAAATCTACCCTTATTAGTTAGATAATGGATATACATATTTAATTATTAGTGTCTACATAAAGTGTTTACTTCTCTGAAATACACAATAGCTAACAAATACATAAATTAATATACCATATTAAGGAAAAAGAAAGAAAGAAAGAATTTTTTTATTTAACGACGCACTCAACACATTTTTTTTATGGATATATGGCGTCAGACATATGGTTAAGGACCACACATATTTTGAGAGGAAACCCGCTGTCGCCACTACATGGGCTACTCTTTCCGATTAGCAGCAAGGGATCTTTTATTTGTACTTCCCACAGGCAGGATAGCACAAACCATGGCCTTTGTTGAACCAGTTATGGATCACTGGTCGGTGCAAGTGGTTTACACCTACCCATTGAGCCTTGCGGGGCACTCACTCAGGGTTTTGAGTCGGTATCTGGATTAAAAATCCCATGCCTTGACTGGGATCCGAACCCAGTACCTACCAGCCTGTAGACCAATGGCCTACCATGACGCCACTGAGGCCGGTCTAAGGAAAAAGTGCCCTCAGTAGATGATCTTGTACTGTTGGTGGTTAAGGTACTCTAAAATACAGCCTAATAAATTCTTATGTGTCTCATTTTCCTACAACTATTCCTAGCACGGATAGGAAACGTATAGTAAGGTTATTCACATACCCGGTATATTTTTACAAAAATAAATGAAGGAAGGAAATGTTTTATTTAACGATGCACTCGACACATTTTTATTTCTGGCTATATGGCGTCAGACAGGAAGGGATCTTTTATATGCACCATCCCACAGACAGGATAGTACATACCACAGCCTTTGTTACACCAGTTGTGGAGCACTGACTAGAACGAGAAATAGCCCAATGGGTCCACCGACAGGGATTAATCCCAGACTTACCTCACATCAAGCGAATGCTTAATCCACTGGCCTATATCCCGCCCCACTTTTACAAAAATAGAAAATAAAAATTACAAATAACAAATTGTAAATATACCCTGATCATTTAGATAATGGATTAATCCATCATATTCATATTTAATTTTCAGTGTCTGCATAAGAAGGCATTTATTTAGCTGAAATTAACATTACATAGAAAATGGAAAATCTACCCTGATAAAACAGAAATCTGAAATTTATCATTTTTGCAAAATCTACCCCAGCATATATAGTACATGTGCAGCTTTGTTGCAATCTAAAGCCCTGACATTAGCCAAATATCATGTACCACATTGTTAGGTCAGTTGTTCGGTCATTTAACCCTCACCGTACCTGTAGGTGGTAGATTATGAATTAACCCACGATTATATATTAATTTTTGCATATACTGTATATATATTCATGTTTACATATCTGATACAGACGTTAACCCCCCCCCCCCCCCAAAAAAAAAAGAACCAACAAAAAAAACCCAAACTATGCGATATATTATATTATTCACGTATTATTAATATTGTGTCACGTTTACAAACGATTAACTTCATAGCGTTGTTTATAGTCCGATACATCTGTCCTAAACTCACTGTTACTCAGTTGCCGAGTTGACGGCAGGTACAATGTACGCGTGTATCGGACTACCGTCACTACGTAGGTACGTCAAAACATCGGAAGTACAGATTAGAAGAAAAAAACCACATTGAAAAACACTCATTTATAAAACTGATTTGTATTACTTAATATTTTATTAAATGCTCGTTACAATAACACAGATCTATATTTGACATAATTTACTAGGGAATTAGGCCTATTCGTTCATATTTATGTTTATTTCCCGCGGAAACATATCAGACTGTTTATGACATGGGGCGTGGCTTACGAAAAAGGGCGTAGATTAAAATCGCATTTCGCGAGATGTTACATCCTGGTGGCTACGATTAAGTATTTCCCAGAGAAACGGGCTGAGGTCGGTGCCTGTGCCCAAGACAGGCGTGCGCTACAACAGCTTGCTCTGAATGTGCGCGTTAAACAATCCCCTCCCCTCATGGCCAACCTGTCACGGAAAGAATTCTCAGGGGTTTTTTCAATCGTGTTAATGTGTGTCCTAGCTTAAACTTCTTTTATTTTCTCAAATATATGTTGATTGATTGATTGAAAACATGTTATTGTACAAATAAATAAATAACTGTAAATTTAAACAGTCAAAGATGACCAGACGAAGGAAATAAAATAGTTACAAATATAATCATGTTATCATATGTATGAAATTATTGGGAGATAACATCTGGTTTAGCTTACTACAAACATTAGAAGGTATATACAAACAGCGTTCCGGTAAACAAGAATGTGCATTACAGATGACAGTAGTCGTTAAAAGGCTCTAAAGTCGGGAACATGTTACAATATTAGCAGTAAAAAGGCGTCATTAATGTGGTATACTTAATATAAAACGGCTCTTGATTATAAAACAGTAGCTACATGTGTAAAACAACAAAGACACACCACCACTCAAAAACAGAGAAGAAAAACACCCCACAGGAATACGGACATACATAGACAGACACACACACACACACACACACACACGATATCTCTTAGTCTTTTTTCAAAGATTTCGAAGATTTGTTTGATGTAATAAACATATCCAAACGTCAAACCCTTACAACAGACAGTGAGCAGTGTTCAGGCGAGGTTCAGAGCGACACATCGGGCATTGTGTTCCGTGAATCGCTTGCTCGTATTGAACGCGACCTGATTACGCTTCGCGGTGAACTGATTCAAGACATCGACTGTTCTCGCAATAAAATAGAAGAGCAAGCCAAGCAACATTCTACTCTTAAAACAGAACTGTCGGACTTGCGACAACAATTAAATAATCAAAAAGAACTGTATGCACAATTACAAAATGAAAATCAACAGTTAAACGAAACAGTAATTACTGTTCAACAAAAGCTGGAGAAGCAGTCAATAGATCATAAAACTATGTTAAAAAAAACTCTGGGAGAATTTAAAAAGGTTTATGAACAAAATAAAAATCTCAGGTCTGACATTGACAAAAACAGCACCGATATGAAATCTCACATCCAAGCATTTGATGATTTAAAGAGAGCAGTTGTTTCTTTAAAGAAATTAGAACAAACAACAGGAAAAATTAAAACTTCACATGATCATTTGCAGAAAGATTTCATCTGTCTTAAACAGAAAGTTGATAATGGTTGTCTTAATATTTCTCGTCTAGCCGACGAAAAAATATGGGAGTTTCATCAATCAAATCGAAAGTTCAGATAACAAACACAAAAGTGAAAGACGTAGAAGAAAATTTGGATGAGATGACAAATTTAATAAAGTCCGTAACAACCTCAACAACTGATATGCGGAAACGCGTGTGTTTATTGGAAAAAGAAATAAAAAATGTTTCGGCGAAGAAAAGTTACCGAGAGGCAATAACACGTAACATATCAACAGAAACATTCAATACATGCGATTCAACTGCGAGTGCCATGAATGGCAAACCGCGTACACACACGGAGTGTAGCACGTTACTGGCGTCCCATAGCGTCAGTGAATCAACTGTACTGGATTCATCAGCCCTCAATACAAATTCATGTAACGGTACTGTCCGTCAGGAGCACGAGTTGCATTTACCCGAACGCGACACCTCCGCAAACACTAGTGCCTTGCCCGTCCATGAGCCGGTCTCCGAGACATACAACTCGGATCGAGATTTGTCCCCCGGGACACACCACATCCAGCGTGACTTGTCCCCTGCGACACATCACTCCCAGCGTGATCGGTCCACCGGCACACACCACACCCAGCATGATCGGCCCACCGTGACACACCACACCCAGCCTGATCGGCCCACCGTGACGCACCACACCCGGCGTGATCGGCCCACCGTGACACACCACACCCAGCGTGACTTATCTAACGGTTCTTGTCCTCATGGCAACAGCAACATTAGCGTATGGGCACCTACAGACCAGTGTGGTGCTACTTTATCTAAACAGTCAGTATTCTGTGGTGTTTCAAAACACAAAGTGGCTCGTTTTTATGTTGGTGGAATTGACAAAAAGTCAACTGAGGCTGGCCTTAGGGATTTTTTAAGTGAAAATGGTGTTAAACTAACCTTTTTGAGATTTTTCAATAGGGATAACAGAAAAACAGCCTCAGCACAAGTTAATGTGCGAACACCGTGACATAATTGAGAGTGAAGGTTTTTGGCCCTATGGCATCTATGTAAAACCGTGGCTCTCCAAGCAAAGGTTTTTAAATCAGTTTAACAATAACAATGAAAATGGCTCGGTTGATGATTAACATTGTGTTGGAACTGTCGGGGTGTTATGTCTGGAACACCCTATTTACTTACATGTTTAAACGAACATGATATAGATGTTTGTGGAATTAGTGAGCACCATTTAAGAAAATATAACAGTAACTTCTTAAATACTATTGACCCTAATTACACTGCATTTACGAAATGTGCTACAGAAAAAGACCCCACATTATACCGAATTATTAACAAAGGCGGTGTAGCTCTACTTGTTAAGAAACATTTGAGTCGATGTACTACTATAATAGAAATTGACAGTGATCGTATTATAGGAATTGAAGTTGTGCTCAGCGATTCCACAGCCATCTATGTATTTTGTGCTTATCTTCCTGCATCTAATTTATCGAATGATTTATATCTTGAATGTTTGGATTTGTTGGAGGAATTGTACATTGCCTATAGTTCAAAAGGAACTGTTATTATTATTGGTGATCTTAATGTAAAAATAGCGGGTCCAAAAACCCGATTTGTTAAAAACAGAAGAAGTGATATCTTCCATACATTTGTTAGTAGACATAACTTGGTTTCAATCAATGTTCAACTTTTTTGTAAAGGTCCGTCTCATACTTACGAATCTCATACTGGAGGTCCTTCCTCAGCTATAGATCACATTCTAGTACCTGATTATTTAATCCCCTATGTTCAAAATGCATTAGTCAAAGACGACTGTGAGCTCTTGCTTTCTGATCATAAACCAGTAATGTGTTCAATGTTAGTCAATGATTCTAAAGAGGAACAAAGCATCCCACCAAAAAAACGTTCTTGGGAAAAGGCAATACGTCATAATCTGTTAAAAGACTATACTTTCGCCGTTTCTCACATGTTATGGCCAATACATATCCCAAGCAAGAGTGCATCAGCATCCGATATTCTTAAATTTTACGATAAGATAATAAATGTATTAACTCAAGCAGCCAAGGAAACTATTCCTTGTTCAAAATATAACAAACATTCGAAGCCATATTGGTCTGATGCAGTTAAAGAATGTCATGTAGAAATGTCGTATCGCAGACGTCTGTGGTTAGCTGAAGGTAGACCACGTGGTATGCAATTCGACACGTTTAGGTTGTACAAAACTCTCCAAAACGCATACTTGAAATATGAAAGGGATTTTTATAATTCCCTAGACGAAGCCTGTGATGTTGACCACAAGACTTTATGGACCACACTTCGTAATAAAAAAAGAAGTAGCTCAATAATGTCCCTCATGGTCGATACGAAAGTTATTACTCATCCAGTAGATATTTGTAACTCTATGGCTGGTCATTTTTGCAAAGTGTTTAGCGACCCAACAGATGCGAATTTTGATGATAAATTTAAATCAAGCTTAGAAGCCAAGGTGTTGGCATTTAAAGCTGATGCACTAAGATCGGATGAAAACTTTGATATTTCACCAAATTTAGTTAGCAATATATGCTCCAAGCTTCCAAATAACAAGTCATGTGGCCTAGATGGAATATTTTATGAACATATTAAATATGGAGGCGAATATCTCTTCTTCTGCCTATCAAGGTTATTTTCACTAATGGTTAACAGTGGATGTATTCCTGATGAATGGCATCGCGGTATCTTGGTATGCATTTACAAAGGACATAATATGTCCAAATTAAGTCCAGATTCATACAGAGGGATTACGCTTTTATCTGTAGTTTTTAAGATTTTTGAGAAAGTTTTAGAATCATTAATGCCACAGCTAGTCTCATCGGCTGATTACCCGAATAATCATCAATGTGGATTTCAAAAAGGCCTGTCGAGCATCGATGCTTCTTTTGTGTTACAAGAAACATTAAATCACTATAAGGAACGCAGTGACGGCACTTGTGTCGCATTTCTGGATAGTTCAAAAGCCTTCGATACTGTCTGGCATGCAGGTTTGCTATATAAACTATCAGAAATAGGAATCCCTCCTAAAGTCTGGCTTATTTTGAACGGGATATATAGCAATGCCAAATCTTGTGTTTTTGTAAACAATATATACTCACAGTACTTCAGGCAACAAAGGGGGTTATGTCAAGGTAGTATTCTTTCTCCTAAACTATATGTTTTATACATAAACGAATTGCTAAGCAAGTTAAGCGGATCAAAAAAAGGAACTGTGATACTTGATGTTCACGTATCTTGCCCCACACAAGCGGACGATATAGCTATTATTTCTCCTACATCAAGCAATATGCAAGATATGCTATTGATCTGTGAACAATATAGCTTAAAATGGCGATTCATATTCTCGTCGCTTAAAAGTCAAATGATTAATTTCTGTAGAGAGGGGGATCCACCCTTTTTTCTATATAATAAACAAATATCTATCACAAATTCTATAAAACATGTTGGCATCACTTTGAATAAAAATCTAAATAACTGGGATCGAACCTTACAAGCATGTAAGACTATCAAGTCTACAAGTATGGTACTTTTGCAATCAGGGTGTCACCCACGCGGCCTAAATCCAGCTACAAGTGTAAAATTAGTTAATGCTCTTTGCTTATCCAAAGCTCTCTTTGGGTGTGAACTATGGAACTCTATTACCAAAAGCGAGTTATTAGCACTAGAAAGGGCCTTCAGATTTGCAATAAAAAGTATTCAGGGTTTACCAAAAAGGACACGAACAAACGTATGTTTAGGGTTAATTGGTACTATTTCAGTTGAAGCAAAAATAGACACTAATAAACTATATTTCCTAGGACATCTCCTTCGCTTACCTACATGGACGTTACCCTATAAGGTTATAACAAGCAGATTATTATGTTTAAAAAATATGTGCATTTCTTCTCCAGTTGGATTTGCAGCAGACATACATAGGATCCTTTGCAATTATAAATTAATTGCATACTTAGATGACTACTATAAAACGTCTATATTTCCTCCCAAACAAACATGGAAAAGAATAGTGAAGAATTGTGTCTTCGAGTTTGAGGAAACAGAATGGAAAAGACAAATATCTGTAACTCCGGATACTAATCATTTTCTACAAATCCACCCAAACCTACAAATACATAAAGCATGGGATATTTCTCGTTCAAACCCTTTGCTAAAAGAACAGGCACATCATGTTATAAGTATATGCGCTACATGGAGGCCTCGATCATCTCAAGGTTTTTGTTCCCTTTGTAATTTACATTACTCCGATCTTCTTATACATGTTATAATTAGCTGTCAGTATTTATCTAAAACCAGAGATGACTTTTGGTGTTCAATCTTAGATATTGGTCCAATTGAGCTAAGCACAGAATTGCATTATCTTTCAGACGAGGCGTTCATTACTCAATTACTATCTTGCAATCCGCCCTTAAACCTTGATAAAGATACCACGAAATCCTATGTTGAGATTGTCGTAGAATTCATATATTTATTAAGTAAAACATATTTTAACACGTTAATTAATAACTAAGATACAGTGCACAGCAAAACGGCACACCTTGTGTGCATGTACAATTGTAAAATACATTTAATATTATGTTTATTTTGAAAATCGTTTTCTTTTAATTCTTCTCTGTAGTTATCACTAATATGTATACTTGTTTGTCTCTGTGCTGTAATTATTTCTTTGTATGTATATCTGTTTATCTGTTGTTTTGTTGTTACAACTCTCTTTAAGAGGAATAAAGAATATATATATATCTGGTTTAGCTTACTACAAACATTAGAAGGTATATACAAACAGCGTTCCGGTAAACAAGAATGTGCATTACAGATGACAGTAGTCGTTAAAAGGCTCTAAAGTCGGGAACATGTTACAATATTAGCAGTAAAAAGGCGTCATTAATGTGGTATACTTAATATAAAACGGCTCTTGATTATAAAACAGTAGCTACATGTGTAAAACAAGAAAGACACACCACCACTCAAAAAAAGAGAAGAAAAACACCCCACAGGAATACGGACATACATAGACAGACAGACAGACAGACAGACTCGCACACACACACACTCACACATGCATGCACACACATAACCACACACACACGCACACACACGATATCTCTTAGTCTTTTTTCAAAACTGTTGTTTGAAGCCCTGGCAATTAACCACGGCAATCAACAATGCCGTGAAGATTACCGCGGGGTTTACCTTTTTCAACAGCATCTATTTTGCCATGAACCTCGACTTTTCTGTCTTAGACTTAGATATGTTTTTAACATGCTCATATACCTCTATGGTTTCGAACACGCCTACCCCCAAGTCCGGCCTCCGATAAGATCGGTGGTCTGACTCGGGGGCAGGAAAAACCTAACTAATATAACAATTTAAAAATTTAGAACTTTAAGGCCAAAACGATTAATAATAATACGCCACCATTAATAATTTTGACTACGTCCCTAAAAAGCAGATAACCCTAGTCTACTTCTAATAAAAATTTAATTTGACGCCGTTTTAGATGGGGAAGTCTAAAGAGATATATAAATTACCTGTAAAATTATTTAGTCCCCAGAGGCAAGGAGAAAGGGTAGGGGGGGGGGGGGGGTAAGCCCAGCCCACAGAAAAGTTATATTGAATTTAATATTAATTAAAAAGGATTACCAATCGTATTTCGGGCATTGGTGTGACCAGGAGGTGGGAGGGGGCGGGAATTGAGGCCGGAACTTTCACTAAACCTAAGGCCAAACCGCCTACCCCCTATGGCCCCAAAGAAACCTAACCACCGGCATCACAACCCCCCACTCCCCACCCCACCGTGTCCAACCGCAGCTCGATTCAGTCATGGCAATCATTTATATAAAGAAAGATAAAATATTTAGTAGAAAGTCACTAAGCGAGTGACTTAACTGAAAGAGGATAGTCTGGTAATGTGTCGCTAGTAGAGCGACACATAAATCTGTTAGGAGGTAGTTCTTGTTGATATTGAAGATAAATTCGTTGGTTGGAAAGTTTCGCATGTCCAGCCCGCCGTGGAGAGAGAAACGCATCCAGAAGAGAAGAACGACAAACCCGAGGCACCCCCTCGGTCCGCCCCTAGAACATAAAGATTAAGTCGCTCAACACGCTGTCACCACTTTAATCTATAAAACCGGTGACAGAACACAAGGTATAATTAACCAGGGTACTGCCACGAGCACAGACCAGTTGCCTGCCCTGTTGAATTACATGATTGTTTTTATTAAAAATACCGGCCTCGGTGGCGTCGTGGTTAGGCCATCGGTCTACAGGCTGGTAGGTACTGGGTTCGGATCCCAGTCGAGGCATGGGATTTTTAATCCAGATACCGACTCCAAACCCTGAGTGAGTGCTCCGCAAGGCTCAATGGGTAGGTGTAAACCACTTGCACCGACCAGTGATCCATAACTGGTTCAACAAAGGCCATGGTTTGTGCTATCCTGCCTGTGGGAAGCGCAAATAAAAGATCCCTTGCTGCCAATCGGAAGAGTAGCCCATGTAGTGGCGACAGCGGGTTTCCTCTCAAAGTATGTGTGGTCCTTAACCATATGTCTGACGCCATATAACCGTAAATAAAATGTGTTGAGTGCGTCGTTAAATAAAACACTTCTTTCTTTCTTATTAAAAATATAAAATATAGTTAAAATACTGATAAAAAATAGGGAAAACACATAAAATGAGCGAGCATGCTGGCAACTTACACTAAATTAATATTTTATTATTTTTATTATTTTTTAAAAATATATAAACGGATTAAAAAAGACAAACTGTATATATACGGTGCAGTTTCCGGAAAGGGGAGGGGATTACTACCAGATAAGCCCCCCCCCCCCCCCCTAAAACCGAGCAACAACCATACATCCAATCATACAACATACATGTATATACAAATACACAACACAAACAAATACAACATAAATCTAAAAATAATTGGGTATTCATGTATCCCCGCCGGCCCCCCATAAATAGGGGGGGGGGGGGGGCGGGCGGAGGCACACCACCCAGTATGAATACAAATTCATGTGCCCCACCCCACTAAATTGTGGGGGGAGGCGATGGGCACATATATTAAATGTAATTATATACAATATTAAAAATGGTTTATTATTTTTAAAAAAACTAATAGACAAGTAGCCAAGATAATTAGCGTAAAGATACCAGGTCGTGACCCGACTGTGACCCTAGACAAACAACAACAACAAAGCGAGGATTACCCCAAGGCTAAAATTGATATGTAAAAGAAAAAGAAAAAAAAAATATGATAAAATAAATACTAAAATAATATACCGAACAGTAACAACTAAAGAAAAGAAAGAAAAATAAAAGAAAGAAAAGTAATGAAATAGCCATATGGCTATAAATAAAACAACAGTGAGTACATAACGCTGCAAAAACCGATCAATACGTGGAGCGTGTTGACACCGAGCTCTGATCTTGCTCCGACCTCCGACGTCAGAGAGCAGAGTCGGCTACACACTCGAGATATCGATCGATATGCGCCACGGCCGTACAACACTAAAAAAGAGCGAAATTAAACTATAACAAAACTTAAATGGAATTTAAAATAGTATTATAATAAACAGATTTAAAACTCTTTTTTTTTAATTGTTTGTTTAATTTAATTTTACTATCAATATTAATTATTATTAATTGTTCATTAAATTTAAACTAGCAATGAAGGCCGACCAATAATAGCCGACACAAGAGGATAATACACAAGTGTGCGGCACATGGCTTGGCCCCCCCCCCCCCCCCCCCCCCAAGGGATAATACACAAAGTGGGGCACGTCGGACCCAAGTAAGTCGGCCAACATCACCAATACTAATCAATAAATTAAGTGTTTAAATATTAACATTTGTCTCCATCACATAGGCTATTAATAACCTATCTATAGTTGATTTATACTGTTTATTTGGATTTAATCAATTTTTAGGAGTAAAAGCAATATTATTTTTATTTAAAAAAGTTTTTTAATTTAATTCTGTTATTGGTGTATTTATTACAGACGAGTAAATAGTGATTTATGTCTTCTATAACATTGCAATGGGGGCAATTAGGACTATTAAATTTTTTCATTTTAAATTTAATTTGATTTAAAGCAACTGAAACACCCATGCGAAGTCTGGCAATTATTTTAGTACATTTAATGCTAAATGATATGGGGCCCTGTGGGGAGACAATAGGCTTAATATTTGCGTGTCATGCTCTCGTCCTATGGTTCCAGTCAATTTGCCAAAGGCGGTCAATGCATGGCACTATAATTGAATTAATTTCGCTGTAATTATATTTAATGTTGATTTTAATTTCATCATCCAATACGGCTTTTTTTTTGCACACTGATCAGCCATTTCGTTACCATGGATACCCACATGAGCCGATACCCACTCAAAGACGACCTTCACCCCCATTTGAATAATTTCAGGCCTAACACTGTGGGAACCATCTATAGCATTAAGGGCACTTAAGCTGTCAGATAGTATAATAAATTTATCTTGGTCGTCTATTTTATTATAATTGTTTAATATCCACACCAGGGCATATTATATGGCCAATAGCTCCGTGGTGTAGACAGAAACATTATCAGTCAGTCTGGCTCTATAATAACTATATCCATTTAATTCTTTGACGGCAAAGGCCATGCCCGTCCTACCAGTTATGGGGTTTTTGGAGCCGTCTGTATAAATTTGTAAATAAATTTTATATCTTTCCCCCATAATGATTCTAAAAAGCGTATTTTTAAACACTGGTAGGTCTGTTTGCGCTAGTTCGTTTTTAATAAAAAGATTTACCTTGGGGGGTATGAGAACCCATGGGGCTTTGAATCTAGCGCTACAATCACATATATGTAAATCCGCCACCCCAAAATCATTAGCAAAACGTAGTAAATAAGAATAAATGGATATATTTGAGTCCCGGACTGACTGAGTATAAAGGGAAAACAAGTTTATTAATTGGATTATTTCTAATCAAATTTTGTGTTTTGAATAAATGTTTGAGTCCCTGCTTAATTCTTCTAAGGGTCAGTGGTAGCACTCCAAGTTCAGCTAAGACACTATCATGGGGCGTGCAAACAGAAGCTCTAATAATGGTATATAGTGCCCTGTTATACACCTCTCAAGTTTCTTAAGCTGGGTGTCACTGGCACAACTAAAGGCCTGCGCACCATATTGAAGTCTTGAGACTATGAATGCCTCAAAAATCATGAGCAGAGTTTTCCTCTCATTGCCCCATGGGACTGCTGACAATATTTTTAATAAATTAATATAGTATTTAGAGGTGCCAACTACATTGGCTATATGCTCCGCAAAGGTGAGACGCTGGTCAAAGGTCTAATTTTGGCACTGGCTGTCCAATTCTGCCCAAAAAAGATATAGAACAGGTTTTAGATTGGGAAATGGTTACCCCCCAGTCCTCTGACCAATTTTGTAAAACATTTAAATCCGACTGGAGGTCTTTTTTGACAAGATCAAATGTATTCCCTACCCTCCAGAAGGCTGTATCGTCCGCAAACAGTCCGATACTTAATTGAGAATTTTTAGATACATTGTCAGTGAGTGATTTAGCCAAATCATTAATAAAAATGCCACATAGAGTCGGAGCAATCACTGACCCCTGGGAGATGCCATTTTCCGGTTCCAAACGGTAAAGAGTAACCTTTATACTTTACCGTAAAACTTCTATTATTTATGAACCTATCAATAAAATTAAACATAGAACCTCTTACACCCATTTTATAATTTTTTTGCAACAATCCATGTCTCCAGACCATGTCGTATGCCTTTTCAATGTCCACAAAGACACCGGCCACCTTGTATTTCCTCCTAAAGGCATTTTAAACCTCGGTCTGCAAACGAACAAGATGGTCAGTGGTGGAGTGTTTTTTTCTAAACCCACTCTGAAACTCAGTAAATAAATTACTGAGTTCCAAGAAGTGGGAAAGGCGAATGTTAACCATATACTCCATGGTCTTGCAGACACTGGACGTTAACGAGATAGGGCGGTAGTTTTTAGGATCAGTAAGGTTCTTCCCCCTCTTAGGGATAGCAAACACTTCTGCTTGCTTCCAATTGAGGGGGAGGTAACCCTGTTTCCAGATAAGATTAAATAACTCCAAGAAAAGTTCAAGTATTTTAGTGGGCATATGTTTAAAAAAAAAAAAAAAATTTTTATCCGGCCCTGGAGCTGAGCCTTTACGATGCTGAAAGGCCTTGAACATTACTTGGGAGTGTAAATGGAATGTCATATTCGTTATGAGCTTTGCAATTGTTGCGACGGAGTGTCACGAAGCGTAGCTGAATGTGGGTGCTGTCGGGTTTCTTTCTGTAGTATGTGTATTAGTGATTAATATGTGGATTTTTTTGTATCACTTAACTCGAAAATGATTGATGTAAAGGTATTTGACGTCAAACATAGGATTGTTGTGGTATTAGAGCGGGACTCGTTGCCTACCGTTTGGTAGTCAGGAATTGCCAAAAAAAGACATAGGTTGGTCTCTGACTGTAATGAGAGCGTGTTTATGTCCAAATGTCCGTCTAGCTCTCTTACAGTCAGAGTACTCGGGCTAGGACTGTCCAAGTACCTCTTGGGGTGGCTAGCCCCACACCGGAAGCATGTGGGATATTCCCTGGTCGACCTGCACCTCTTGACCGAATGACCCCACCTCTGACACTTTGCACATTTGATGGGTTTTTCTAAATAATTGTGCATATGAAAACCTATGCCGTTGATCAAAATAACTTCCACTTCCGTGGGGCGGGACAGGAGGATAGCAATTTAACCGTTATGCCAAACAGTAAATCACTGTTTGCTTGTCTGGCCCTAATCAAAATATCAATCCCCTTTGCACCCGCTAGATTGGTTTTAGCTATGCAACGCAAACTAAGATTGGGGGGGGGGGGGGGGGGGGGCGCAGCCGACTGTCTGCCAGTTGCTCCTCCCCCTCTATTAATTGCCTGAAAGGGGGGCTGAGTTGAATTAGAGGAGGGGACAGACGGCATTGGAGCAGCACTCCCCCCTTCTCTAGCCGGTGTCACTTGTTTATAAAATTTATTTACAAAATAAAATCATAAATCATTCTTTTATATAACAAAAATAAACATGTGTTTTAACTTTCAGGGCCCTTTTAAAACTACATTAAAACAAAAATTAAAGAGTGTTTTTTCTATACCATAACTAAAAAACCCAAACCCCAATTATTAAAACCGCTAACCCAACTCCGAAGAGATTGGGGGGGGGGGGGGGGGGGGGGAGAGCAATGAGTTAAGTTTACTCACCCTCTGCCAACTCAAAACTAAACCCTAAAAAAGGCTTAAAGGACTTTACGTGCACATTCAGAGCAAGCTGTTGTAGCGCACGCCTATACTGGGGGACAGGGACCGGCCTTGGCCGGTTCCCTCTGTCCAGGACAGGAATCTTTCTAAGCTAAACTTAATATACTTCTTAATACAAAACTCAATGGTGGTGTCTGGATTATAAATAATTTAAAACCAATAATTAACAGCTAATAATTCAAGACCAAACCCAACCTAATTACTTTCCCCGCTAATAACTACCATTTATAAACTTAACATTACTCCAATTAGTTAATTACTTTAACCAACTTTAATTACTTAACAATAATATAATAAAAACAGCCTTCATAATTTTGAATTACTTTAATTTCAGCATTTTCACTTTCATTGGAGTTATTTGTTCACAGCATCCTTTGGTAGTGTTTTTGTCAGTAATTTCAGATATGCTTAGTATAAATAGAAAATACATCCTACATACATATTACAGCTTACAAAAGAGATACCCAACTAATAGGACCCCTATAGATAGATTAACAAAGGAATAATCAAATGTAGAGTTTAACAAATGAAGAAAAGAAAATTTTATTCTACCTTGTACCTAAAACAAATTCTGTGAACATGACTAAAAAATATTAGGTAGGGCCAGTCTAAACTTTAAAAAACCCAAAAAACTACATCTGTACTCATTTTAACTTTTAAAACAAATGGGGAAAAATAATCAGGGTAATAATTGTTTTTACACCTCAATGGGCACTCCACATCTCACTATTCTGTTTATATTGTATGTATGCCATTTGCATGTCTCAAACTATTATTTTCTTCTTCTTCAAATTGTGTATTAGGGGCTGTGGAAGAGGTGAGGGCCGATAGGGCCATGGTCTCCTCTTTTTTTCTGTTACTGTTCTCAAAAGTCTGGAGATGTCATAGGCCCTATGTTAACATTTGATATTTAAACTTATTCTGGGTGAGCATGCCTCCGAACCCCCACCAACAGGTTCGGGCCCTCAAATACATGTATACACACTCTCTCTCCCTCTCCCTCTGTCTCTCTCTCACACACACCACAACCTTTTAACAAACAGCACACTATAAGTACCCCCACCCCATCCCCACTTTCAAATACAAATTTTGTTTTAAATCCACACACCGAGAATGGATAGGTTTTTGGCAATGACATACAAACGCCTCGTTTTTCAGCGATTCACTGTTTGTTTGTTTTTGTTTTTTGTTGTTGTATTTTGTCATATACTAGATCCGTTATGCAGTCCAGACATTCTTTGTGCAATGCATCATCGTCTGAAAAAATATGACCACTTTTCCTGTTCATACAGAGGTGGACAAGTTATTTTATACGACCAGTGGCTTCAAATCACACTATGTATGTATGTATGTATGCCCACAAATGACTGTCAGGTCAGATGTCGGGAATTAACGTGCTCATATCAATTTAATGTTCAAGCACGCTCGCTGCGAGCACGATTTCTGACTAGGGCCAGAAACTGTGCTCACAACGAGAGGGGTGGGGAGAGTGTTAGTAAAAAAACAAAACAAAAAAAACAATTAAAATTAAAAACGTTTATACAAACGATTAGATAAAAATACTAATTAATTACAAGGAAGTTAAAAAGTGTTTATACAAAGGGTTAAAAAGGGTTTCTACAAATGATTACGTAAAAAGTAGAATATTGACAATAGAATATGTCTGGTATTTATGTCGGAGAAGAGTAGACAGGAAGGTCTGCCCCGTTTTAATTCATTTCCCTAGGCCGTCCCATCCACCACCATAATGGAAATGTTAAAGGGACATTCCTGAGTTTGCTGCAATTTTGAAGATGTTATCGACTAACAGACTTTTTAACTATTGTAATTGCATATCAAATATATTTTTCGGCATAAAATATTAGTGACTGTGTTTCTGATCGTTCTAATATTTGTACTAGGTTAAATTTCATTTTATTTCCTAAAATATATTTTTTACGAAATTGTTTGAAGACAAAATCCAGTTTGGGCTTCTTACAAATATTAAGACGACCAGAAACACACTGAATATACAGACACTGATATTCTAAACCAGAAAATATATTTAATATGTAAGTTTAATCGTAGAAATATTTTATTAGTCGGAAACATCATATAATGCAGCAAACTCAGGAATGTCCCTTTAAGAATTGGAAAGTGGAGATTGATGAATGATATCTCCATATTCAAATCACACTACCGAACAGCTGTTTAAAGCGATACTCTAACGAAAAGATCATTTCTAGGTGTTCGCCATTGAAAAGTAAGAAAAGCTAATCCGAGAGAAACTCTGTCACTAAACTCATGACAAAGAGATTTATGTGCACATTCAGAGCAAGCTGTTGTAGTACACGTCTATCCTGGCCACAGGGACCGGCCTTGGCCGGTTCTCTGTCCAGAAAAGAATCTTTCTAAGCTAAACTTAATATACTTCTTAATACAAAACTCAATGGTGGTGTCTGGATTATAAATAATTTAAAACCAATAATTAACAGCTAATAATTCAAGACCAAACCCAACCTAATTACTTTCCCCGCTAATAACTACCATTTTATAAACTTAACATTACTCCAATTAGTTAATTACTTTAACCAACTTTAATTACTTAACAATAATATAACAATAACATAATGACATAACAGACGTATACAAATAGAGTTATTTCCCTTACATCACTTATATAATTCAAACCCAATTCCGCTACAACGTCAGCGGTCATTGTTGACGAACTCTCATTGAGCCGGTCAGATGCCCGGTCAACGGAGTTCTTTGGCTGAGACATAATAAACACAATCTAAACTATCAATACGCTAATATATAAAGTAGTAGGGGGGTCAATATTCGGTGAAAACAACGGTATATCAGATGACCGAAACCATGAAGAACTTTCTTGTATGCTATTGAATAGTTCCTTGAACTTCATGTATATAGTAGTAGGGGGGTCAATAGTCGGTGAAAACAATGGTATCTGGCAATACACGTGCTATCACGGAATAATGAGCACTATGGCTACACGAGGTAAACAAACAATACACAGTGGGACGAAAAACGCAAAATACAATAAATTAGACAAGGACAAAGACAAATAGCATCTACAAACTTACACACAACATTTGTACTTAGCTCGGATATTTTTTTATAAACAATTTAATGTAAATTAAATAAGGATGGCGACGAATTAAGTTTATTATTCTTCGAGTTGAAAAAATGTCGACCGTCCGCCTTCCTGAAACTGCCAAAGATGACTTTTCTGTCACAACACCACCGTTAAACAAAAGAAAACGAAATGACATGGAAACTATTTCCCCACTGCATATTGTTTTGCCGTGGCCATTTTCTTAATTTCCGGGGTCGAAACTGTTCCAAATGTCATACACCTGGTTCGTCAGAGAGCGCGCGAAACAAAGCAGGTGCATCTGGGAAATCCTTGCCTGATCTCCGTTTCTCCTCCCGAACCACTCTCTCGATCTCATCTATGCTGTAGCCGAACTCCATGACTGCTTGCACTATTGGACTGTATCGGGTCGTCTTGGAAACATCACCATGGTTACCAGACTTCTCACCAGAAACGCCAGATGCTCCACCGACTGCGCCAGCGGCACCTTGGACAGAGGAGCTCTGAGAATCGCTTCCATTACACAGTCCTTTTTCAACATGGCTTTGCGAATTTGTCTCTGTGCACGATGTTGTCGATGGCGTGTTCGGTTTCTCCAGGGATCCCTGCAACATCTTCGTCCTATCCTGGGCAAACTCACATTCCGGCGAGTAGGTGACATGGACTTCAAGCGGTACGTCATCATAATCCCAGTCTACCAGGGTCAAACCGCAGTGGAAGCAACTGGCTCTGTCCTTAAAACCGACGTAGAAAAACCCCTCGTCGGCCATACGAGATGGACTCTGCTGTTCGAGTTTTAGAGGCCAACCAACATAGCTTTTTAGCCTCTTTTGGTAGTCCCTAAAAGCCGGATGTTTCGGTGGCTTCAAACAGTCGAGACTCTTTTCGGCAGTGGCGTCACTGACAGTCTGTTGTCCGTGACGACTGAACCATTTTTGGATGAAAGCGCAGTCCGGAGATCGGGACCTGTGTAGCTCGACTGCATCCTCCGACCCAAGCCAATTGTAGAGTTTTAACTTACAAGTGGGACACACCACTTTATCCCCGGTGCCCGTGTACTGGAACCCAGCTATCGCCAACTGAATGGAATTCTTCTTCCCCTTCCACTCAGCAAACGTGTCATGCCTTTGCGCAATATGATCCGCTTTCAAACTCGCCGATTTACACTCACTTACTGTTTGACCCATTTCACCTTATTTAAAATCAGTATGGTGTTTAAACTGTTTTCCGTTAATAAAATGTTTGCACACGAATCTTATTTCGCTTTCTTCTGTTTTATTTCGCGTCGTCACTTTATCACAAAACACCAGTGACTATAGCTATTTTCCCAGGTTTAACTGGTACTATATTTGTGCTTTCACCTACACCTTGGCGTTTACTTGAAGTTCAAGGAACTATTCAATAACATACAAGGACGTTCTTCGTGGTCATCTGATATAAATTGCTCCACAGAAGAATTTCATATGGTTTCGAAAATATCCATTTGTATGCTTCAAAGAAGAACAATTGTCCCCTGCATAATGAACGAAGGCAAGCTGCAATTGATGAATAATCAATCAACCTTGGTGATATTGCCCAACTAAGTGGCTATAAATATAACTGTGTTTTTCCATGAATGTTTCCCCGAAATAGATCACAAATGCTCTGCCGTATCAATTATAATCGCGAAGCTTGGGGACCGACTATAAATAGATTTACATTTCACGGCCCTTTCCTGTCCTGGACAGAGAAACCGGCTGAGGTCGGTGCCTGTGCCTAAGACAGGCGTGCGCTACAACAGCTTGCTCTGAATGTGCACATTAAACAATCCTCCCCCCCCCCCCCCCCCCCACCTTCACGGCCAACCTGTCATTTACAGAACTCCCTGGTGAAGTCAAAGGTTGTGCCCAAGACAGGCGTGCTTGAACAATTCTCTGATGGAAGCATGCCGAAAATTACCCACACCCACCCATACACTCACTGCCTACTCTTGTTGGCGAGTAGTAACTGCTGACTCGCCCAGTCCTCCTATTCAAACATAATCCTGATTTTTCAGTCAATTCAGCATTTCAACACAGTTCATATTAAATTTTTGTGCGCGTTCTTTCAACATTTTTAATTAGTTTACGTATCAAAAAAATTAAATTTCAGTTCCGCATGAGGTCGCCAATCAAAGATATGAATTGACCTTAAAGTTTCGATGACACTGTTTGGCAATATCAAATTTCAAGCAACAGGCTTGTATGCGGGAATTTCCATGTGCGTGTGTGTGTGGGGGGGGGGGGGGAGGTGCGAATTCCTCGTGATGGAGCCAACAATTGATAAAAAAAAAAAAAAATTGATAGAATATAAAGTTTGTGGACCTTTTTTTTGGGGGGGGGGGGGGGGGGCATCGATCCCAAACTGGCCGCGCGCATCAAGCGAGTGCTTTGCCACACAGACACACACACATAACCACACACATAACCACACACACACACACACACACACACACACACACACACAGATACACACTTACAACGATATCCCTTAGTCTGTTTTCAAAAATGTTGTTTGCAGCCCTGGTAATTAACCACGGCAATCAACAATGCCATGAAGATTACCGCGGAGTTTACCTTTTTTCAACAGCATTTATTATGCCATGAACCTCGACTTTTCTGTAACTTTAACCGCGACACCACTGTTAAAAAAGAAAGAATGACATGGAATCTATTTTAGCCACTGCATATTATTTTGCCGTGGCCATTTTCTTAATTTCCGGGGTCGAAACTGTTCCAAATGTCATACACCTGGTTCGTCAGAGAGCGCGCGAAACAAGGCCGGTGCGTCTGGGAAATCCTTGCCTGATCTCCGTTTCTCCTCCCGAACCACTCTCTCGATCTCATCTATGCTATAGCCGAACTCCATAACTGCTTGCACCATCGGACTGTATCGGGTCGTCTTGGAAACGTCACCATGGTTACCAGACTTCTCACCAGAAACGCCAGATGCTCCACCGACTGCGCCAGCGGCGCCTTGGACAGAGGAGCTCTGAGAATCGCTTCCATTACACAGTCCTTTTTCAACATGGCTTTGCGAATTTGTCTCTGTGCACGATGTTGTCGATGACGTGTTCGATTTCTCCAGCGATCCCTGCACCATCTTCGTCCTATCCTGGGCAAACTCACATTCCCGCGAGTAGGTGACATGGACTTCAAGCGGTACATCATCATCTTCCCAGTCTACCAGGGTCAAACCGCAGTGGAAGCACCTGGCTCTGTCCTTAGAACCGACGTAGAAAAACCCCTCGTCGGCCATACGAGATGGACTCTGGTGTTCGAGTTTTAGAGGCCAACCAACATAGCTCTCCAGCCTCTTTTGGTAGTCCCTAAAAGCCGGATGTTTCGGTGGCTTCAAATTGTCGTGATTCTTTTCGGCAATTGCGTCACTGACAGTCTGTTGCCCGGGACGACTGAACCATTTTTGGATGAAAGCGCAGTCCGGAGATCGGGACCTGTGTAGCTCGACTGCATCCTCCGACCCAAGCCAGTTGTAGAGTTTTAACTTACAAGTTGGACACACCACTTTATCCCCGGTGCCCGTGTACTGGAACCCAGCTATCGCCAACTGAATGGAACTCTTCTTCCCCTTCCACTCAGCAAACGTTCCATGCCTTTGCGCAATATGTTCCGCTTCTGTTGCAGAACTGTTGTTGTAATGGCTGCCAGTGACCAAACTCGCGGATTTAAAATCGCTTGCTATTTGATCCATTTCACCTATTTTTAATGCATTCATTTCTTTTCTGTTTTTTTTTTTTCTTCTTTCTAAAATCAGTATAGTGTTTAAACTGTTTTCCGTTAATAAAATGTTTGCACACGAATCTTGTTTTGCTTTCTTGTTTTGTTTCGCGTCGTCCACTATTTCCTAGAAATGGGTCATATGCCTATACACTTTATCACAATTAACAAGTGTTCACTTGTTGAAAATCTATGTCATACAAAACACAAAACACTAGTGACTCTAGATATTTTCCCAGGTCTTCTAATTATTTTCCACATTTAACTGGTACTATATTCTTCTTTCTTCTCTCATAAAATAAAGACTTCAGTTTCTTTTTTCCTTGCTTCCATCTTGCCGTTTACTTGAAGTTCAAACACAACATACAAATACAAGGAAATATTTAACACAAGTTCGTGGTTTCGGTCATCAAATAGAAATTGCCACAAGGAAGAATTTCGTATGGTTTCAAAAATATCCATTTATATACTTCAAAGAAGAAGAATTGTCCCCTGCATAATAAACGAAGGCAAGCTGCAATCGCTGTAACTAGGATTTAGTAAACAAAGAACACAAACAGACATGAATCAACCTTGGCGATATTGCCCAACTGAGTGTCTATAAATATAACTCTGGGTTTTTCCATGAAATGTTGCCCCAAATAGATTACAACTGCTCTATGGGATCGATCGTGTCAGAACAGAACTTTATTCACTCAGAACACCAAACGGTGTTACATTGAGGTATTTACAAGCATATATATACAAATACAAAGCTGCGGGACCGACTATTTCAAGCAACAGGCAGGCCCGTAGCCAATGGGGGTCGGGGGGGGGGGGGGTCGTATCGGTGGACCCCCCCCCCCCCCTACCGGTGGCTTGTTTTTGTTTTTTTTACCTCTGTGTTGGGGTTTTTTTTTTTTAACTGAGCGGATTCTAGCAGCCAATTACGCTGGCAGACAATTTCAGCAGACACGCATGGTGACGTTCTAAACACCGGACTCATGCGTTTTCGGTTGTTGTATGTATTTCCCACACTTTTAAACAGACGGTTATGCTTATTATAAGTATTCACTATAACTTAACAATTTCAGAGTTTTAAAGAGTATCTTCATATAAAAAACCACACAAAAACAAAATAACAATCAAGATTCATTTTCATAGTCATATTGTTACTAATATCTGTATAATTTATACAACATAACCGTTTTATTAAGCACTTTTTTAACATCTGAAGTATCACTTTAAAATCATTCTGTACTACGGTAAGATGGGGGTGTTCAACTAGTTTCGTAAAGACCACAACCCGATTGACCGATAAATATGTTTTGTTTTTTTTATATATAAAACTATTTATTTCATCCATCAGCAGGCCCTTTTATAATGTGTGACAGGTGTAAAGTTTTAGAGTTAATAAAAAACAAAAACCGTGATTATTCCTGCTAACTGGGGGCAGCCATTTTCTTTTGTTTTCGTTTCGTCCGGTATTCTAGCTTGGAGCGAAGTGAAGTCAGCTCCTATACCAACTCGATCCTGTATGCACAGTGTAAACAAACGCAGCCATTTACAAACATTAAAAAAAACATAAATGACTTGATAATATAATAAACTATTTAACTAAATATATTTCAAGTCACATTAATAGAACGAAATGGGGTTATAGTAGTGTCCTCTCTTAACCCCCCCCCCCCCCCCCCCCAAAAAAAAAAAAAAAAAAAAAAAAAAGCATACTATTAGGCCTATTGGTAGGCTGATGGAGCAAAAACGACCACTTAAGATGGCTTACTCCCATTTGGTCGAATTCCCAATTGGTCGAACTGCTAAAACAACACTAGCTATGGTTCAGTGGTCTTACTGACATGCATGTTGTTACTTCAGTCATTATAATGAACTGTTCCAGATTATTTGGAAAGTTATTATTATTGTATAGATGGTATAGATATCGCTTAACGCATAAAGTATGCAAATGTGACAAATATCGAAATAATCCATGTATTAAAAAAGGTCTCCATCTAAAAAAAAATTATTTCACAAAAAGCAAAAAAAAATTCAACATTTTAAAATATTCATTCTTTCAAGTACACATACAAGTACAAATGTCCACTTAAGCAGCAGTTTCTTTCAGAATGTTACACTTACAATGTCACATGAAGAGGCCATGTTCATTACATAAACATATAACCAGGCAGTGGTTATACAACAGACGAGTACTTATTTTTCGACCAATTGGCATTTCGACCAATTGGGAATTCGACCAAATGGGACGACACCCTTAAGATACCTAAGTGATAATGGCCTTTTCTTTGGGACTAAGTGGTCAGTTCAATGTTTTTAGATGGGAAAGTGTACTTAATCATGAGTTTTACAGAATGTTTTACAGTAATGACGGCTGATAATGGCTATTACCATTTTAGGGGTGGCAGGTATACCCCAATACACTGTGATGTTAAAAAATACCGCCTGTAGGGCCTACGTACTTTGGTGTCTAGACGGCGGTAATTATTGGCTTGTCTACCTATCAAGGATACACCTGCCAATCAGGAATCACAGGTGGAGGCCACTGAGAGTACCGGTATAGACCAATTAAAGCGGCAGTATCCGGAATATTTTTATTAATTAAGCATATAGAACAGAAAATCCAATTACGTTTGGTGCATATATGACGCCGCACTCCGCATTGGTTTCACTACGCTGGCTTATCCAGGTCAAAAACAAAGCCAGTATTTCGAAAGTGGGACACTTTTGTCAGGCTCCTACCGATCTCGGTTTTCATTGGCTTATCACAAGTGTGGAATTCCCCAACAAGAGATCACGTGAGATTTCGCAATTTTTGAACAAATTTAACTATCTTGATTGAGGGGTCGTCTCATATCTCCAAAACATATTTATATCCATAGAGGTATGGTACAACGCGTTTCCAGGGGTCGGTGGGTTCCCGATTTTCCTTGAAATTTTGACAGTGGCCATCTGTTGGCATACGCGTTACATGTAAGGGGGTGTTACTAATTACGTAACGCTCTAGGGGTAGAGGAAGAGGGTACTGTGTTTGATTTACGTAATATTTTTCAAGACTATATGTTATTTATATTCATTACTTAGACCTAAAAAGGTGTTTTTTGGAAATGCGCGGTCAGTCTAGGATCGATCCCAATCGGCGGGTATATAAAAGACCATGGTATGTGATATCCTGTCTGTGGGATGGTACATATAAACGATCCCTTGCTAAAAAATAAATGTAGCGGGTTTCCAAGGCGCGTGTGCAGGGATTTCAGCGGGGTTGGGGTTATAGACTGTGTTGAGCGAAGTTTATATGCGGCCATGCTCCCCCAGAAAATACATTTCAATTTTTTGGGCAAGTAAAGGTTTCGACCTCCAATACCCTCCCCCTACACATGCACCCGATTCCTCTCTATGATTATATCGTCGCGTGAGAGCCTGAAGGACGTAAATGCATCAAAATTCATTTTTAAAAAGCCGAGATAATAAAGGAAAACTATTTTTCTTTATCAGTAGTTGACATGTCTGATTTGTTTTAATGACAATGAACGCCGAACACATTTATTATTTCTTTGTATATTTGCGGTATTTATAGCATATTAGGTGTTTTAGTTATTTGTTTAAATAGCTGTAGTTACGACAATTATTCATAATAAAATCAAATGCGTCATTTACGACCAACAGTATATGAAGTAAATTTAAATATTTATTCTGAAAGAACTATCACTTCTAAAACATTTCAGTTTTTCAAATCACATATTTATTTTTAAAAAGGAGACAGCTTGTAAATAGAAAATATTTAGAAGCAAACATTCAAAAAGGAATACAAGTAGAAGTACGTATTAATAAAATCACCGCTTAAACAAAATATTACGTGAAAAAAGTTATTTTACTTTTGTTAATAATAATACGATAAATAAAATCACCAATTGAACAAAATAATAATGTGAAAAAAGCTACTCTGACTCGTGAAATCTTCGTTTTCTTTGACCCACCCCTGATTTAGTGTGACCTTATCTGGTCCAGGGTTTCTGTCAGACGGTAAAATGGGTATGGTACCATACTCAAATATTTTTGCAGAATTGTTTTTAAGTTAACGTTTTGACAAAATTAATTACTCTTATCATTACTGTATGATTTTCTTAATCCTAACCCTAAACTTAACCCGTTTTCTTTCTGAAGGAGGACCCACCCCCCACCCCCATCTCTGTTGACTGTGGTTGCATTCAATTCTACAGAGCCATACCCAAAGATTTCTATCTGGCAGAAGCACTGTGGTGGTAGTGCTTCATGTTCGTTGTTTGATGATGGTGCATCAGAATCAGACGATTTATCCATACAAAACCTCTTTTTCTAGGCAAGTATTCGTTCCTGATGAGTCATCAGAAAAGCTGATGGCATGTTGTGTGCAGTGTTCTTTGAGCCATGGGAGTCCTTTTGCAGATAGCTGCCTCAGGGTGTACTTCACTAGTTTCAAGACTACCTGGTTTATTAACTAGTGCAACAGACAAACCAGAATAGTTAAGCAAACTGAAACTGGTATCCTTTAATGAATACACTATGTTTAGCAGCTTATTGGTTTGGGATACACTGGGTTCAAGTGAAGCTCATTCAAAGGATATAGGGTTTACATTTCCAATGAGGGTGTGTACTGAATATCAAATCCAGAAGTAGTGAACACTATATACCATGTCCACCTGTTGAGTATGCAGGATTCTCTCCAGGTTATATTGAGTGAACAGTAAACCCTACAGCTTCTGCTGTACATTGGGTGTACTCTCTGGGTTCTGTTGTGTGTCCAGTGATCTCTCCAGGTTATATTGAGTGAACAGTAAACCCTACAGCTTCTGCTGTGCGTTGGGTGTACTCTCCGGGTTCTGTTGTGTATTCAATGCACACTCCTAGTTTTGTTGTGTATTTGGTGATCTCTCCAGGTTCTTTCGTGTGTCCAGTGATCTCTCCAGGTTATAATGTGTGTTCAGTGATCTCTCCAGATGATGTTGTGTGTTCAGTGATCTCTCCAGATGATGTTGTGTGTTCAGTGATCTCTCCAGGTTTTGTTGTGTGTTCGGTGATCTCTCCAGGTTCTGTTGTGAGTCCAGTGATCTCTCCAGGTTCTGTTGTGTGTTCAGTGGTCACTCTAGGTTCTATTGTGTTCAGTGATCTCTTCAGGTTCTATGTGTTCAGAGATCTCTCCAGGTTATGTATGATGTGTGTTCAGTGATATCTACAGACTATGTTATATGTAGTGTTCTCTCCGTGTTTTGCTGAGTGTTAAGTGATCAATCCTCCGGTTTCTGTTGTGTGTGCTAAATTATTTTCTGCGTCTGTTGTGAGTGATATGTTATGATCATGGTATGTTGTATGTGTGTGCTGGCATGTTCTTCTTCAGGTGTTGTGTGTACTATGTCACATTCAGGTTCTGTTGTGTGTGCCACATCATGTTCAGGTTTTCTTGTGAGTTCTCTATTATGTTCAGGTTCTGATGTGAGTGCTATATCATGTTCAGTCGCAAGTGACTGGATAAAGGCCGTTGTATGTGCTGTCCTGTCTGTGGGGAAGTGCATCTAAAAGATACCTTGCTGCATTAGGAAAATGTAGCGGGTTTCCTCTGATGACTATGAGTCATAATTCTCATGTTCAGCTTTTTGCTATGTTATGTTCAGGTCTTGTTGTCATTGATGTGCCAAGTTCTGTTGTGTATGCTATATATCATGTTCAGGTCCTGTTGTGTGAGCTATGTTATGTTCATGTCCTGTTGTGTGTGCTATGTCATGGTCAGCTTATGCTGTGTGTGCTATATCATGTTCAGCTTCTGTTGTGCGTGCTATGTTGTGGTAATGTTATGGTGTGTGTGTTGTGTCATGTTCACGTTCAACATTCTGTTGCTTAGCTTAGCTTAGTAACTGGTTTAACGTGTCCATAGTCCATATACCACTAGGGTTTCGACCACGCCTATCCCGAGTCCGGCCTCAGATAGGATCGGGTGTCTGACTCAGGACAGGGATATTCTGTTGTAAATATTTGTTAACTGTAAAGTTAATCAAAGTCCATAGATCTTGCTATCGTTTATGTTGAGGCCACATTCACTTTATTCACCTTTTAACCTTACGTCTGATTACACTGTCTTTTGTTACTGGACTTTGTCCTGGATAACTTACAATGACGTTTGTATGTGCAATATTGTTAATCCATAATGCCTACATTAGGGCAATCCTGTAGATCTTCAAAGGCAGCTGAAAGGCAAAACTCGATCACCGTAACATATAATTAAATACAGGTACGTCCAAAATCAATGTGATTATGCTTGCACTTTGGTCGCATATGTCACATACAACATTATTATGAATTAAAATTGTATCTACAAATACACATTACATGTTGGAAACTTTGCTTCAATTTAAAACATTTCAAAATAGATATTTGTTATTACAGAAAATTCACCAAAACATGTTTATTATTATAATTATGGTGCACATAAAATAACAAACTATACAAACATTAATGTTACTGCAAATCCTATTTATATATACAGACACCATTCTTGTCTGTTGCCAAATGGTTCGTTGCATGCAGTACCAAATGTTTTTCTTAAATAAACCGTGCTCTCACAATGACATAAGTCATATTATTTTTAGGATTCAAGCACATACAAATATTGAGATAATGTATACTCTATTGTACTTCGCATTTGAAATTTCTATCACAGACCGATAACAAAGAATACATGTGTCGTATTTGGCACATACGACCTATGTCAGACATAATTATATGACGAACTGTAAGTTCTACTAACACTTTATAAAATATTAATTCTGAAATAGGAAGCTACGATTGTCGATAATACGTTGTCAAGATCAAACCGGTTTTAACGAAAGATTCTAGTACCGTATCCTCAACCGAACGTTCTTTGTACAGCGCAGGATTCTCTTTTAATTTTTTGAAACGAATCCTACAATTTGAAATCGGCAAACGCACGTGTTAACTGAAACTGACAACAGGCTGTCGTTTGTGCTTTGCCGAGCTATGGCGGCACAGGCGACGAATCAAGCGTATACTTTTGACGATTCCGTTCATAGCGAACACACACGAGTTTTTTAAAAGTGCATTTGAGCTCGTGTTTCATATTTGTACATGATGTTATAATATGGTAACCAGAGACTGTAACTTTAACTAAGAAAACACTCAGTTTCTCATGTCAGTACGTATGTTATCATATGGACAAAACATGACACAGTTATTTCGACACTTTGACAATGGTGGTTTATTTTGTATTATAAAACTATATACTTGTTACTGGCTTACTGGGATGGATATTATTACAGGACATTGCTAAAAAAAAGCCCAGGTACGTTTGTTTCTTCAGTTCTAAGACTAATTCCTGACGTGAAGTGTTAAATATTACATAACCATCGACTCGCCAGAGGGCGTATTCACTGGGATGGTACAAAATGGCTGCGCATGTTATATGTAATAGCCGTCACATTTAACCGTTTTTTAAATTAAATATAATAATATACTTGTTGATATTAGCAATAATGTGCATTATAATATCGTTGAATATGCATACCAGTCCAAAAGCCTTGCGAGAGCATTCCTTTAAGTTATTTGGTTTAGTACTACCTAGAACGGAAGGAAGGAAATGGTTTATTTAACACACACTCAACACATTTTATTTCCGGCTATATGGCGTCGGACATACTGTTAAGGACCACAAAAATATTGAGGGAAAAAACCCGCTGTCGCCACTCCACGGGCTACTACTAAGTATTTTTGATTAGCAGCAAGTGATCTTTTATATGCACCATCCCATAGACAGGATAGCACATACCACGGCCTTTGACGTACTAGTCGTGGTGCACTGGCTGGAGCGGGAAATAGCCCAATGGGTCCACTGACGGCGCTAGCCCGAGTACTCTGACTGTAAGAGAGCTAGACGGACATTTGGACATAAATACGCTCTCATTAAGAGCGTATTTATGTCCAACTGCCCGTCTAGCTCTCTTACAGTCAGAGTACTCAGGCTATGACGGCGCATCAAGCGAGCCCTTTACCACTGGGCCACGACCTACAATGGGTTCTTGTTGGCACAGACAACAGTGTCAACGTACATTATATAAGCATTTATTTCACTCCAAAATTGAGAACATTTCCGTCTCAACCGCATCTGGTTGTAGTACGGGTTCGAACAGGAATTTGGAAAGTTAAAACCGATTCACACTGGCCGCCGGTTCCGCCCATGTCCAAAAAGGCGATATTACAAAATATAACAGGAGTAAAACCCGGCCAGAGGACTTACCATTGAAACATACAAATTGTTTTAATTCTTCCCAAATTACCAGAAGTGAAAATGTGAACCACAACATAATATGTCACAGTTAAGAATAGCTAATTATGCATTGCATCTTGATGAATTAAGTTAGAAACTGTGTAGTGAGACCCAAGTGAAGATAACTCTGTTTCTCTTCACAACTATGTAAACGGAAACAAAAGTCAAATGGAAATATCTAACGTGTTCTGGTATTTTATTTGTATAGATCTTGTACGTTTGTTATCTTTGAAATATTGTTAAATATTGCTCATGTTTTTATCTGACAAATGTTATTCATGATATGGCATGTTAACCTTTCATTTTGTTAAATAGCAATCGGCATGAAATGATGAATTTCAATTTGAGTTTACATACGAATTGGTAGTACATCAAGATAAACGTCTCCGGCACTGCCACTATATTTATTATTGTGATGTTTATTGCTGTGCCGTAACGTTTATCCATTGGATCGAATTTTCCATTTGCAATCACGATTTAATAAAATCAGGCATATGTGCTTTATTTAAGAGCCTCAACACATACAACAACATATTTTAATAAATTTTGGACAAAAATATTAAGTACAATACCTTTGGTAACCTTTCCAGGATGTTTGAAAATGACACATTTAAACATTTGAAAGCTATTTTTATCCTGGCACATCGAAAATGCGGAATGAAAATATTGCGGAACGAGAATTATTCGTATCAAGCATTTTACATACACCCAATAAAAAGAAATATTGCGGAACTGAATGGAATTCATTATTTATGTTGTTATTTTTGTTTCTATAATTATATGTGCTTTGTGTGGGTTGCATTATATGCATTATTAATAATATTATCACATTAAAGTTTTGGGGTGTATTATTATTTTTTATTATTATTAAAAAAATAATGATTGTCAGTACAGGTCATTACTTATTTTAAGACCTTCATGTATTTACTTTTTAAAAAATTATTTCCTTGAGTATTTTTTTTTTTTAAATATTATTACAGGCCATTGCTTACATGTGATTCAAAGGTTTTTATCCCTTTCTTAAAAAAAAATCTTAGTTTAATTATTATTGCAGGTCATTAGTTATTTTAAGGGGTTTAGTTATTTATTATTCATTTTTACTCTTCTTTTTTTTTTTCTTCTTTTTTTGCTATAACTACTGGTTATTAGTTATTTTAGGGTTTTTATTCAATAATAATAAAAAAATTTAATATAAATTTCTTATAATTAACATGCACAGCCCCCAACCCCATAACCTAAAAAATCATTGATTATAACACTAATAGTTTCATTAATCTTGCATATTTATATTAATCTTTTATAGCAAATTCTGGGGAAAGGTGAATAGACACACAAAGAAATGGGGAAACAGACAATTTGAAAGTTAAACTGGCCGTTGAAAATATTTTATACATGTAAATCTAAAATATTATAATGATTGTCAGCTCCATCTAATTTATTCCTTGAAACATATTCATCTAACTACTTTCAAAACTTGTACTATAAGTCATATGTAGTTACATAACAAATCTGCACAGCAATGTACTTAAATAAAGTACTGAAAAAGTATGTTCAACTACATAATTATCAAGCATTAATTCTCAAATGTTAACCATAACATTCAGAAATTAACATAAGTGTATGAACATGTTAACTGTAAACTTACCTAAAGTAATCCTGGTACCAACAGAAGAACAGGAATGATACACATCCATCCCACTACTTGTATGTTATTGTCAAGTCACAGTTATGCATTAATTACAAAACATGTTCATATGGTTGCGAGGCAATCGTCAACAACACAGTTAATGTTCAAATGGTTAAGTAGGAATCGAAGTACACATCGGTTTAGCCAATGTGCAGACAGGTACAAGGCAGTTATCACAAGCAGCAATTGCCATCAAGTCACTCTTATGCATTAATTACAAAACATTGTCATATGGTTGCGAGGTTATCCTCAACAATACAGTTGTATTGCACTGATGTGTTTCATTCATACTGTTGATGACAACTGCTGTTAGTGATAATTTATTCCTACTTAACTAATTTAACATTAACTGTGTTGTTGAGGATTGCCTCGCAACCAGATGAACGTTTATTGCAATAATTAATGTATAACTGTGACTTTGTGATAATTATGCCTTGTACCTGTCTGCACATTGGCTAAACCGATGTGTACTTTGATTCCTACATAACCATTTGAATATTAACTGTGCTGTTGAATGTAATTAATTCATAAGTGTGACAACTGCTGCTTGAGACAACTGCCTTGTACCAATGTGTGTTAAACATGGGTAAGTACATTAAATTACGAATAATGCACATTAACAAGAAAACAACAAGAAACAAGCAAATGTGTGATCTCTTGCTACCCCGTTTCATCTCTCTATGTCTGTCTCCCCAACCCCCCTCTGTCTTGTGTGTATATAAGTGTGTATGTGTGTGTGTATGTAATGGAAACATTTATAAATGAAAAAAAACCTCACGTTTTTATTTAGTTAATAATTAAATTAATTAATTTATTTATTATTATTAAATCAATAATTTATTTATTATGTTATTTATTTATTATAATTACTAACATTATTCAGTAATTTATTATTATATTATTATTTATTAAGTATTAATTATTTTTTATTAAGTATTAATTATTATTTTTAGTATATTATTTAGTTGTTATTAATTAATTTATTATTTATTAATTGATTTTTAAAAAATATTATTCATTAGTTTATTTATTTATTTATTTATTATTATTATTATTATTATTAAACATGATATTCCATTAAATATCGTGGAAGAAACTCGTGAACCCGAGACGAATAATAATAAAAATAATCCGATTCCGCCAACAGTTTTCAATCACATCTTAAATATGCTCATAATGGCCAGCGGGAATATTCGAGATTTTGTTCGTAACTGAAAATTGGATTAATGCAGGATTACTGTTTGGACAAAATGTCTATTTATACGTAAAACGTAACTCGGGATGTTTTCTTTATACAGTAAGTGTTTATATTTATTGGTACATCTCATATTTCGCCAAGAAATACTTAATTCCATGGTTGTATTGATTCCGCCTGAAATCTGGGTGGAAAACGCACGCTTGTTTTTGCTGTTAAACTTGTAAACATCGGGTCCAATAAATGTCAAAATGTTAAAAAACGGACCGTAGATGTTTACCTTGGTGAACTACCGAATTGGAAGCTTAGAAGGACCTTCCTTTGGCACTGTGACCCTAACTCTATTTGTTATAAGTATTTATAATGTTTGTTTATACGTGACAGTGCCAAAGGAAAGTCCTACCTCAAAATTATCAATATCATAATCATGCACATGGGGCCGGGCCATTCCGTGGTATTTGGTCCATGGGTGAGGAAATTTCAAAATGATCTGTTAAACTAAGTTTTTATTATAATTTAAAGTTAACACCCTAAAGCATATGCAAATATACTTTTATTGCCAATTTACTTATGTTTTATGGGTTTTAATGACAGTTTTATTTGAAAAAATAATTTTTGTAAGCCAGGACATGACATTTATTTTTTGGTAATATTTCATTACTGTTATGTCAAATTTAAAAATTAGGTATCAGGACATCATATCTAAAATATACTGCATATGAAAATACTACTTTGCCTTATTTCATATCATAATTAGTATATATAAATTATTTTTCAAAATATGTAATGTCACGTCCTGGCTGATTTGACATATAAAAGTTAGTTTTATTTAAAAACTATTTTTCAGAAATAAAAATCTTTTTTAATTCTCCTTCTTCTCAATGTTCCAAGTATAAATAAAAGGTATAATGATGACTGGTTGTATTAAATGATTAAAATAACCACCTCAAACTTTGAGCCTGGACGTGACATTGAGCCAGCTAGCTAGGACGTGACATTCAACATGGCATGTTAAATTGAGTAAAGATTTAAAATGTATTAAATCTCTCTATATGGAGAACTTGGCAAAACTGACTTGATAATGCACATGTACCTAAAATAAATTACTTTTATTTTTAATATTTTTGCTCTCATCATCAAGAATCGGAAACTGAAAAACTGAACATTCGGGGGAGCATGTTCGAATACTAGTATTTAACATGGATTTATGTAGATACAAAAATACTATTATCAGTTAATTCTATGCTTCTATATTTTGACCAAACAATGAATTATTGATAATCCACCAATTTAAAGAATATTGTATTTATACCAAATGTTCCATTTTGTGAATCCAAACTGGTGTACACATACAATAAATATTGTGTCAAAGAATTGTTCAAATACAATGTGCTGCTAAAATCTTCAGTTTATTCCTTGGCAGATACAGGTATGCAAACGTGAATTGGAAGATATAAACCAACATTTCTCCAGTGAAGGATGTAATTGATAAAGATATATGTGGAAGATAAAACTTGGGTTAGAAGAATTCAAATTAATTGTATCGTTGAGATTTTTGCTATTGTCATCCATCAACAGTTTATATTAATATACATTGTTGATAGTTTGGCCTATCCAATAATGATAAACAGAAAGAAGAAACTGTCCAAAAACTATAATTTCTGTACTGACTGGGGTTCATATTTTGAATTCCAATTAAATCAGATGATCATAAAAATACCAACAAAAGGCAAAATATAATAATATATTAATTCTAAAATATATGGTAAATTGCAAACAAGAATTCTACAGAATTAAATGTCTGGCCTACCATAAACTTATTCAGTGTCATTGATAGTGCATCTGTAGATATCTATCTCAATGCATGTTAAAAATGTTTTAAAACATTAAAAAAAATTAAACTTCAAAAAATTAAATTAAAATTTTAAAATAATAAAGTTGAAAAATAAATTTTGACGTGCAATGAGGTGAACATTCATACATAGAACTATAAATGAAGCTTTACTGATGCAGGACATGTAATTTATGAGAAATGTAGCTACATTAATTTGTACAATCAATGTTGAGCTAAATGCAAAAGTTGATGCCGCAGCCAATGAAAAAGTTATACCTATACTTCATCTTTTTAGTTCGTACATGTATTGTAATGTAAAGGTAAGACAAAAAACCCCTGACTTAGCAACATAAGGATAAACAATATTGACAGTATGGTCACTGGTAATAAAAGTATATTATGTGAATATTGTATGAGAACTTTTTTTTGCACAACGACAGTTCAATTAAGTAGGATTTTATGCACTTATTTTCATGATAAAAACACTTAAAACAAGTAAATATCATTGATTTCATAAATTAACAGTGTTTCAATAGTAGTATTTCATATACATATCATTTATTAGTTTTATAAGTGAACTGGACAAAAAGTCATGTCCTGGCTCATCACGTCCTGGCTCGTACTAAAAAATTTTAAAAGTAAATGTTACATCATAAAGAATATTTTTTTAGTAAATTGCTATACGGCATTTAGAAATAGACTGGATATTGTGTTAAACAGTGTCTTTCAATAAGCAAACATTCTATCAGGAGAGCAGAGTTTTGGAATTTAGGCCTACTAGTAATGAGCTGGCCTGAAACCTTTTTGTCATGATGATGTGTGGCTATTGTTTTGTAATCTTATTTAATTGTTTGGCAGTAATACCAATAATTCCTGAAACTGAATATCAACATTTATTCATATTGGCAATATGATTACGTTGATATTCGGTTTCAGGAATTTTAGTTTAACTTGTGCAAAAATCAACCCACCCGCCCCCCGCCACATCTCCCAAAATTGCGAGAATGATCATTTCTCACTTGTGCAAGCATTGCTCATGCATATTTAATTCTGCATATAGCCTCATTTTTATTTGCGCTATAAATTTAACACATTTCTTACATCAATACATGGACATCGTGCATACATTTACACGTACATCCATATGGGTTAAGTAGGCTACTATATTTATAAATTAAGGCTTTGGGCAAAATACAAAAGGAAAATGGGTTACCTGAATTTATTTTTGTGTAATTATCATCCATTAACAGGTCTGTGCCCAAATTGAACAACATTTTAATAAGTAATTACATCAGGGTTTTTTTCATCAATAAAAAAGTTTATTTTATTTTATATAATATACCAAATGCAAGTGTCCAGAGATGGAAATTACGGAACAAGTTTGAAGTGTTTCACGGTTCAGTAATGAAATTTCTGTTACAAATATTCATTACAACGTAACATCATCCCATTGGTCCAGACGTAGCAATTGTTAATGGGAGTTTGTTAATTTTTCAATGAACGTAAAAACTACGTCGTCGGGGAACGTCATATCTGATGACATCATTTGATATGGGCAAGTTGTCTTATTGAGCGTTATTGTTTATGGATAAAAAATAATTCAAAATAAAGGATGACGTTTTAGTGTTATTGTTAGCCTGTACGTGTTATTCAAATTTAATTATATATAAGTAGTGTCTGTTATTTCTTTAACGTTTATCTGGTATGATGACCTCTCTAAAGTTCTATGTTATTAATATGTCACTTATTTGAAGTTTGCTCAATTTTGCGATCGCTAATATTTTATGATTTACAGTATTTCTTTTATGTTCATGCATCTGGGTATGAAAAAAAAAAGTCACTCGCAAACTTACCGTATGTGAGAACGGCTTTGCCGATTCACACAGTTTGCAGATTATTTATTTTTTTCATACCCCGATGAATGTAAAAGAAATAACAGACAATATTTAATTATGTTGAACGGAGTTTGCCAAAAGTGAGATCTACGTGTACATGTATTTAAACACTTGTTTTGAGAAATGAATTTTGTAGTAGATATCAATAAGCTTAACAACAATATGTTATATACGGTAGTGTACAGTGAAACATCTCAAAACTGGACCCTCCTTAAACCGGAATTCCTTGAAAACCGGACGTTTTTCGCGGTCACTTTTTAAATATCTGTATAGAAGAGAACCTCTCTAAACCGGATACCTCTCAAAACCAGACTTTTTACATGGTCCAGGGGGTGTCCTGTTTAGAGGAGTTACACTGTATATATATATATAACGAGTTAAATACAGTAAATTATATTTATTACATTTTGATTACACATGTTTACTTTTTGGTTACACATGTTTTCTTTTTGTCCTTAGGTACTTAGACTTTATTATTCCAGGATATACGTGTGTTTTTCACTGTGGCCATTGACAGACAGTTCCCACACAATTGGTTTCCAGGGGCGGATTATGCTTTAGGTATGGGTGGGGTGGGGGGTGTTCCAAAACAATATGTAAATTTTTATAATTTGAAATTAATTTTTTTACATGGACATCAGTTTAGATCTACTTGCATGGTGGGGGTTGTTGTCTTTTTTTAGCCGGGGGTGTTTGGGGGGGGGGGGGGAGTCCGTGCAACTGGGAAATCCCCCATAATGATAATCCGCCCCTGGTTTCTTTTTAGCTACATTTGACGAATGGTACTGGGCACAGACTTAAGAATTTGTTGCTTTCATGTATGGCAGTTTTGAAATGATATTTCCATAGTCAAACTGCTCACCTACATGTACATCAGTATAGTTAGTCTGCCTACATGTACATCAGTATAGTTAGTCTGCCTACAGCAATTTTAAACCAGTAACCTTTCTTTTAAATGATATCCCAATAATATCCCAACAGCTCAATTTTTATTCTGCAGCAAAAATCTTTCCGGTATATATATGTGGCCGAGTGCATAAAGCACTCTCACACAAAAACTACACAAGTTCGGTCTCGATTATATTCTTTAATCCATGATGATAACATATAGACAATGTATATGATCTGGAGAGTTGGCCCCAAACGTCTTTCTCTCTTGCTGGATATTCTCCCTCTCTCTGTCTCTCTCAGTGAACTGCCTTTCATCCCAGTCATTCTGATGTTAAACATCACACACACCTGACCAATACTGGCAGACCATTACTGTCCTGGGTTCCTTAAGATAATCCCAGTGACAGTGTTTACCATATATTAATGTCCCAAGTGTCTTGGAGGAATTTCCCCAAGTACCTTAAATCTAAACAAAGAGAAATAAACCTCAGACGCCTTTGTGGTGTTTATGCATGTTTAGTATAATAACACATTATGCTGGGTGCTTTAGTTGAATCCCTCACATAGATATAAAACTTAAAAAAAATATTTGGACGGGTGATATTCTAAGTTACATGTAATACTTGTGGGTTTTTTTAATATGGTGAAGTATTATGATATAGCAATTGTTGAATATGAATGAGATCACTTTGCATCGTCCTATATATACAGTGAAACCCCTCCAAACTGGACACCCTTGGGTCGAAGACAACTGTCCGGTTTTAAGAGGGATCCGGTTTAGAGCGGTTAGGTTCTGTCGTGGTTTTTAGAAAGGGACTCTGTAAAACGTCTAGTTTTGAGTGAATTCCGGTTTACTGAGGGTCCGGTCTTGAGAGGTTTCACTGTCAAAAATATGAAAATCTGAGGTTAGTGTCTTAATTTGTTCCATGTTCCATTGCATAACTGAGCTTCATTATCGTCTCTTTATCCTGTAGGGCTCAGGATTTAGCTCAGTCGCTTGAGGTGCTTGCGTCACAGGATCAAACCACTGCAGTGGATCCATTCAACTGCTTGGGCTTTTTTTTTGTTCTAACCAGTAGACCACAACTGGTCAAAGACTGTGGTAAGTGCTTTCCAATCTGTGGGAAAGTGCATGCATATAAAAGATCCCAGCTTGCTGCATCAGGAAAAATGTAATGAGTTTCCTCTGACTACGAGTCAGAATTACCAAATGTTTGATGTCCAATAGCCGATGAGTAAAATTAATCAATGTGCTCTAGTGGTGCTGTTAAACAAAACAAACTTTAACTTTATCTTTAAGGGAAGGTTTTGGGGTTATAAAGTGTACTCATTTTCTGATTGTTTTATTTTTTTTTCCTGTCCTAACCAGTGCCCCACCCACCTCCCAACTAGTACAATAAGTGCACAGTATGTGCTGTCCTGTCTGTTTGAAAGTGCATATACACAGGCCTTCTAAATTGGAAATTTATTTAATTTCAAAAACATCTTATTAAGCTAAGTTAGAATTTAAAAAGTAATACTATACATGTACTTGTGTTTATTCAAATACATGTATCTACTGTGCATTACAAAACTTTATTGGGGCGGGAACGTTTGTCAAGTGAATGAGATTTACTTTAAATTCACACTGTGAATGTTTTACTCCAGAATTGTGAATAAAAAATGACATGGCCTCTCGAGAATGGTGGGGAATGGTGCCCATTATCGGAGTCTAGAAACATAGGTGATAAAACCCTGTACTAATGAACATTTTATATTTAGAATATTTTAATGTGTCACATATTTAATTATTTATTAATATCATAAAGTTAACAGTGGTTTAATTTCATTTGTTGTGTTTTTATTTCATTAGTGTTTAAATATTGGGCAAGTTAAATTTGATCTATGGCCAGTGAATTTTCAGATCCACTGGCCCTATGGCCATTGAAATTTCTTTGAATTCTAGAAGGCCTGATACACAAGTAAAAAATCCCTTGCTGCATTAATTAGGGAAAATGTAGTGGGTTTCCTTTAAGATTATAATTGTCAGAATTGCCAAATGTTTGACATCCACAAGTCAGTGACGAATTAATCAGTGTACATTGTACTCTAGTAGTGTTGTTAAACAAAACAAACTTTAACTGTCTTTATCTTTTCAGACATTTATGTGTTCATCCATATTGCCAATGGATAGACTTTAACCATCTTCATATCCGGTATGGACACAGAGCTTCATCACAGTTACCAAGGAAAAGCAGTTGGCATGTCATGGCTATACTGAAAGAGAAGAAACCAACACATATATACACCCAACAGCTTAATTCTCCAAGACCATGGTGCAACCACACCGTGCAATTCCTGTGTTAAACTGTAAGTTTTTCATTGATTACATTGGTATCTGCAGTGTTCGAAATAACCACTTGTCCGTTTGTCCCGACAAGTGAAAATCTGCTCGGACAAGCACAATGTACCTCAGTGGTTGTCCAGAGGACAAGTGAACATTTTCAATGCAGTTTCCTTTTGAAGAATCAAAACTAATGTCCTTGCACTTGAATAAAACTAACAACTTATTTGGACAAGTAAAAGTATTGGCGGACAAGTAGATTTCTAGATATATTTGTCCGGTGGACTAGTAAAAGTTTTTTTCTATCACCAATCTGGAATCTTCTGTTGTCATATTTATCATTGAGGCGAAATAAATGGATATCATATATTGTAATGAAAAGTGGCTATCTAAAAAAATAAGTTTTCTTTTTCTGTACCTTTTTTCATAATTGTGGTGATCACAAGCTTCTGAAAGTTGTGAGAGCAATACCTATAGTTTTGTTCGCGCATTGCTCGTGTAAGTATAATTTTGCGTAACCCATTTTTTGTTCATGCAATGAATTTATGACATCATTTACATGGTCATGGCAGGTTACATAAAAACTAAATGGGTTACCTAAATTTGTTTTTGTGTAACCCATAAATGGTTTGCGCAATTAATTTTCAATTCTCAGAGACTTGTGATCAATGTATTCCTTTTTTATTTAATGACTTTTGTTTTTCTTTTTTTTTAGACCAATGATCTCATCATGTCATCACAGTTTCCCGAAAACACAAGCCTCTTTATCGGAGGTCTTAAGTCTATTGGAAGTGGTAAGATGAAGCGCCATCTCATTTACATGTTCAGACAAATTGGACTGATAGTGAAAAAGAGTCAGATTTTTGTCGTGGATAAAAACACGAAATATGTTTTCGCATTCGTGAATCTCGAAGACGAGGAAGCCGTCCGCTTGGCCCTCCATCACCTGCAGATGCCGGAACACCGGAGTGGCGTGCCCTTTGACTTCAGTCTCATCACCGAACAAAGCAAGGTGCTGAAATTCGATCGCAGAAAACATGTGAAGAAGACCGAAGCCCGTAAAGAAATGAGTGACGAAAGCTCCGGCGAGGAAGAGAGCGAGAGCGAGGAGGGATTCCTGGGTCCTCTGTTCACTCAGAAATTCTACCACCTCGGAGAGAGGCTTGGAAATGAAACGCGCAACGCTGAATTTAAAGAGGGCGGGTTTATGGTGGGCGACAAGAAGCATGTTATTATGAACACTATTGGAAAGTACGTGTGCAGCTTCCTGAACAGCGACGGGGGAACTCTCTTTATTGGAGTTAACAATCACGGTAAGCCACTAGCTAGGCCTTGTGTTTTGACATTTGCAGACAAGTGCAAAACAGCACACCTAGATACACGTTTTATGAAAATAATTTTAGGGTTCGCAATAAAAACAAAATGGACAATATGTGCCCGTACTAGATGGTTATGGATTTGAAATGCTTTGAAACTGGACACTTTATTTCATGCATTTTCACACATTTTAAACAGCAGTTTTCTTCTTACTATTATTTATATAAGTATTAAATATATATATCCATTAATTTCCAATATTTTAGGGTACACACTTTTACCTGCTATATACCATCTGGCAGGTAATGCTATCTAAAATTTGTCAAAACGCATAAAATACAGCATCCAATTTAAACAGCGGTTGCAAAACGAAGTACTAGTAGGCGTTGGAACTGTCAGAGTAGAAGTTGGGGGTTTATCGAGAGCTACAGACACTCAGTAATGGGGGCACGCGGGAAGGGGGGGGGGGGGGCTCTATGGGCCGGAGTCTGTTACCACAGAAGTGTGCGATGTAGTCCACTTGTAATGCATATAGTTGGTGAAATTGTTCGCCCAAGAATAGAAAAAGTATGACAGTGGTTTTCCGTTTTAAAAACAAGCTATTTTCTGTTTCATGTTTTTGTAAATTCCGTTTCATTTCCATTTCAGACTACAATATGCAATTAACTATTGAACTAACACAAGTTGTGACAAATTAAAGTCCGAACCAAATTGTTAACAACTACAATAAATTACTCTCCTACCTTTAATTGCTGATACATTTCCCCCAAATGTTGTTTAGACACGAGTTGTGAAAAAACCATTACAGTGACACAGATTCCACATACGAGACTGTAATGATGTTGCCAGTGTCGACTTCGCTGAGATAGCATAGGGCAAAATACATGCAGTTTTCTGCCGTCTGCCATTTTGTTTCTTTATGGAATACTCTTCAAGAGGGGTGAAAGCCTCCAAAGTATGTGTCATAATTAATATAAAATCAATGATCTCTAGTGGTATCATTAAAAATAATAATAATAATAAAATTAATATGACGTCGTTATTTGTCATTAAATCAAAGTAACTCTACATATTAGTAGCGAAAAATCAAAGCAAAGGCTACAATTATAATAACTACATAACGCATGATTGTCTAACAATTAAGTACACTGCACTTAGGGTTCACAAAACGTAAACATTTATTTTTTCATCTCTGTGACAGTCTAACGTCGTCTGCAAATTGAAGTATGCGCATGACACAGCGGAAATAAAGTAACATTGCAACGTTCAGCCAGCCGTTTTTTTGCTCAAAGTTTGCAAACACATTTTGACTGGTTGTTCCAGAAATGGTCATTCGGTTTAATGTGTAGCGTAAAAATCTGTCTTTCAAGACAAGCGTTGGCGACAAACCGCTGGCTAAACTTACTCGTGGAAAAAAAAAAAAAACCTGTCCAATCTGCGTAGGCACAACAGACTAAGAAGTAAACCAGCCCCAAGTTCAGCCAGTAAACGTTTCGCTGACGTTCGCGAAGTATTTGATTGGTTCCCAATGTCACCATTTGGTTTACCGTGAAGTGCATAATCCAGTCTAGCGTTTGCCAATAGTACTGCGCACGGGTCAATCGTCAGTTTGCAGTGTGGCAATAGTAAAATAGTATTAATTTTTTTAACTTTGCGGAAAATCGTAGTTCCGTTTCCAAATGTAAATTCCGTTTCACAATGGGAATTGGGTCTACTGTGCTCATGAATCAAAACAAACTATATAAACAAAGGCAATGAGCAGGAATGGACGCTGTATTCGTGGGAAATTGAAGAAATTAACCCATAGAACTCTGAAGCCGAACTATACATTCAGACAAGAACCAAGAAAATATGAACTTGAGTCTGAGCAACTGTGGCGAAAATAGACGTCGGAAATGAGGGTAGTAAACGTCGCATGCGACGTGCGACTTTGACTGTTAAAGCGTTTCAAACTCGTAAACACGTGGTAGAGGCACTTATGGTCTGTTTTGTTTCTGTTACGTACTTGTACCCTCTAATTATTTCTCGCAGAAAGCTTGCATGGAAATGAGGTCCTAAATTTAATGCACAAGCTAGTTTTGTATGTACTTTCACACAGACATGAGAGCAAAGACCACAACCTTTGATATACCACTTGTGTAGCACTGGTTGGCATGGGGGGAAAAGCAATTATAAAACTGGTCCACCAAGTGGGTGCGATCCTACAACCCAATAACCTCGGGCTAGCACTTTACCAACTTAGCTAAATCTCCTCTGCCCCATTCCATTAAATGCATGATGCAGTGGTATGTGCTGTCTTGTGTGTGGTGAAGTACTAGTACTTATAAAAGCATAGCCAGTAAAACTGGGCGGTACTGAAATTTCAGGTTTGGTATCAGTATTTTTGGGGGATGATTTACATCGGTACGGTATTCGGTATTGATACAATACCGATATCGAGCAGTATTTTCGGTATACACATCTTTGAATGCATGCCCGAGTTAATTCTCACCCGCTAATTTCATCTAAATACAATTAAATTCCATACACAAGGCCCTCATCTTTCTCTTGTTTTCAGCTACATGTGTAGTTTGTGTTCTTCAGTTATACTGTTAGTGTTTTACTAATTAAATGACAGATAACATTTTTTAATACCAAAATTTCTCAAAATTTCATCTCATTTGTTCCCGATCTGGCAACTCCTATCTTTTAACTTCTTTCGCTGTCCACCTCCACATCAACATCCTTGTTTCTCCAACCGCGACAGGTGCTTCTCTCTTGTAGCTATCTGCCACACACCTGACATTTCCCATCAGCTTTAGCTATGGGCTTAGTTTGACCACTTTCGGAGAGTGTTCAGTGGTTACTTCTGACATGGTTAATTAAGAGGCACTTGTAACCATCTCCTCTATTCCCCTACTACCAGCGGTCATTAGTCAGACCAGCTCTATTAGCAACAGAGCTAGGACAAGAATGCCAGGTGGGTGTAGGGAAGTACACTCATGGAGGAGGGGGCAACCCACAGTATGGATGTATGATTTTATGAAATTTAATACAGTTTTAATAATAATAAAAAAAACACCTCCCTACTCCACTGGTTGGGACAGTTAGGTGATGGTGTAGACAGCTCAGAAGACTGAGTCGTAGGAAACTGACAGACAAGGTCGAAACAGATTGAAATCGTGGGAGAAATTGAAACGTTTTTATGTTATTAAAGCCGCACGCACTAGTTCCATCCAGTGAAAATAAATTATGATTTTGGTTAATCTACAAACCTGTAACACACTTAGATCACGTTTTTATAAAATTGAGTGAAAAAGTAGGTTTTATATCAATAAATACCATTGGAATCCCCATGTCCCAATTGCTTGAAATAATTTTGAAAGTTAATATTCTGATGTCACCGTTAGATGTCACTCGAAGCACAAAAATGCCTACGTCACGACAAATTTCACAGAGTGCGCACAGACTTCGGGTGCGTTCCTTTCACCTCTCCTGGACATGTTCCATCTGTTCTGTCCTGGACAGCGAACGGAACAGGAAGTTACTTTACGAACATGGGTGCTTCTGTTTAGGAAGTGGCTGCTGCAGCAATCATAATACTTGAATGGGAATAAGACGACACTGACCATGTTGACTATACTACAGTCATTGAAATAATAAATTTTATATATTTTGTATAAACCGCAATTAGCCTACATTCGCTATTCGGAACCGGGTACTAGTGCCTAACCTATTGTTATTAGCAATTAGATGCACCGTTTATTATTTGTGGTGGTGGTGGTGGTGGTGGTAGTGGTAGTAGGTTTTTGGGGTTTTGTTTTGTATTTTTGTTTTTTTGGGGGGGGGTGGTAGTAGTAGTAGTAGTAGTCGTCATCGTCGTCAGGGGTGGAGAGGCACTTCCCCTCCCCAGGACAAAAATGTAAGATTTTTTTCCCAAATCTCTATTTAAATAAAGGTAACAATATAGCTTGTGTCCCCCACCCCCACCCCCCAAGGTTGTATCCTCTCTCCAGATATCGTAAGACTTAGCAAAATTATTGGTTTTAAGGGTTTGTAACGTTTTGTATTGAGATACTTACTTGTCTGAACTTTATTGATAATGAAAATGTTCATGAACTCTGAAGAAAAACCTCACAAATGAACAACAAGCAAACGACAACAAATCGGATGTTGATTGCGCGAACCGTGCACGAGAAAACAAACTGAACCAAAATGATAACGGTCACGTGGTATACCAACGTCTGTGACATTGAAATGGGAATATCCCCTCTAAAAATAGATTAGACCATGTCTGCTCAACGTTTTTTTCTCAGAGGCACGTGGCTTTTTAAGAAATACGAAAAATGCATTTTGTGGTATTACAAACACCAGAATTACCAGGATTACCAAAAAACACTTCAGTTAATGGAAATGTATATTCTAAATAATAAACGGTAAGTAAAGTGCAATTTTATTTGTGAAAAAATGGGTTTAATAGCAAAAAACAACGGCGTAATGGTTAATAACTAGGGCGTGTCCCTTTAAGATAAAGAGAATGTTAGGCAGAGGATGATAAGAAAGACGGGATTTTAACACACACATCTGTCTCATGAATGTTTGGGGTTGTTTTAGAAGGTGAATATCTATTTTATCTGCTGTGTATATAAAAGTAAATTTTTGACAGCTTTTCGCAGGCCACTATTAAAGTATTTCGAACCCTGACTTAATGACATACTTAATAATGACCATCCTGCGTGTTATCTTTGTGTTTCAGGTTGTGTTGTCGGGGTCTCTTGCAACCAGCAACATGAAGATCGATATCGACTCCAAATTGACGATGCCATAAAGAAAGTTCACCCCCCGCTCTTTCCAACTAACTACACAGTGGACTTTGTCCAAATCAGAGATGATGATGACCAAGTTTTAGGTAAGGGCAGTTCCCAAAATGACCAAGTGAGGATGGGTGGACACTGTTTCTATACCATTAAAATCAAATAAAAAATCACTCGCTTGATGCACGGTCAGTCTAGGGTCAATCCCCTTAGGTGGGCCTACTGGGCTATTTCTTGTTCTGTCCACTAGTTCACCATGACTGGTATATCAAAGGCCGTGGTATGTGCTATCCTGTCTGTGAGATGGTGCATATTATAGGGTGTATACTACCAAATCAAATCCCATAGACGACAATAGTAACATGTTTGGCTAAAACTCCTACCTGCAGCGTATCTATCGACATAAACACCACGGATATAAATACTACCACCCCTCACCCTTAAAAATTGGGGGGTAAAGCTGCTCTTTTCAGAGATAATGGGTAGCATCTATGACTGCCCTAGTTCCACACAAAATTTGACTAC
>NC_054705.1:10845931-10873431 GCF_016097555.1 Gigantopelta aegis
TACAATGAGAGACCATCTTGTCAGCTGCTTTCAGTCTGGTAAAATGACACTCTTTCCAACAACTGACAGAAAGGTGATACATCACACAGAAAAGTCAACACATTTGGTAGAAATATATTGTTCATGTAGAATACCTAACACAGGTGGAAAATACATCCAATGTAACAAATGTCAAGAATGGTTCCACTTTACATGTGAACGAGTACAAAGGTCTACCACAAAATGTCAAAAATGGACATGTAAATACAACTGCATATAACAATTTATTATGTATTGTTAAGCAATGTGCATCTATAGTATTTGAAAAATTAATACAGAAACACATTTTGAACATTAGAACTTTACATATTAACACCGAACTAGTTTAGTCTACATTTTTGTCATGAACAAATGGCACTATATACATTATTACTATTAGAGTTTGTTTATGTGTGACAACCACCGAAGAACTATATACATTACTATTATAGTGATACATCTCTGTGATTTCTCAGTGTGTGACAACCACCTAGACACTATATACGTTACTACTATTAGAGTGAATATATCTGTGATTTCTTCATGTGTGACAACCACCTAAATACTATATATGATTACTATTAGAGTGAATATATCTCTGTGATTTCTTCATGTGTGACTACCACCTAGATACTATATATGTTAGTACTATTAGAGTGAATATATCTGTGATTTCTTCATGTGTGACAAGCACCTAAATACTATATATGATTACTATTAGAGTGAATACATCTCTGTGATTTCTCAGTGTGTGACAACCACCTAGACACTATATACGTTACTACTATTAGAGTGAATATATCTGTGATTTCTTCATGTGTGACAACCACCTAAATACTATATATGATTACTATTAGAGTGAATACATCTCTGTGATTTCTCAGTGTGTTACAACCACCTAGACACTATATATGTTACTACTATTAGAGTGAATATATCTGTGATTTCTTCATGTGTGACAACCACCTAGATACTATATATGTTACTACTATTAGAGTGAATATATCTCTGTGATTTCTTCATGTGTGACAACCACCTAGATACTATATATGTTACTACTATTAGAGTGAATATATCTCTGTGATTTCTTCATGTGTGACTACCACCTAGATACTATATATGTTACTACTATTAGAGTGAATATATCTCTGTGATTTCTTCATATGTTAGTACTATTAGAGTGAATACATCTCTGTGATTTCTTCATGTGTGACTACCACCTAGATACTATATATGTTGTGGGTTTTTTCAAAAATTTTATTACCCCAGAAACCATTTGGTAATGTCAGGGTTGGGGGCCCTGAAGTCATTACTTACAGTATGAGTCTATAATACAACTACTTATAGGCCTATATGTCAGGGATCTATCCAGACATTCTCTGGTACACAAAAAGGTCCCCCTCCCAGAAGAAACAGGCATTGAAAATTCTCAATGTGCCTTCATTGTTTATTTTGTTTTCCCAATTTTATCTGCTTATTTGTTGCTATTGTTCTTGTAAGATTTTATACTGGAACCACATTAAAGATGGGTTAATTAGCTCCACAATTACATGTGGATCTAACACCAGCCAGTTGGAGCTCATGTCCACCAATCAAAACCTTACTTGTAGAATCCTGCCAGTTATAAAAAAAAACTAACTAAATCAGTCTTCAGTTTTATATTACAAATTATTTATTTTATAAAATAAAACATGTTTTAAGGCATTCGTAATTCACACAAAACATGTCGTATACCCTCAGGATAATTCGGAATGTTTTCAAATTATTTTTAAATCACTGGCAGGATTCTGCAAGTAAGGTTTTGATTGGTGGACATGAGCTCCAACTGGCTGGTGTTAGATCCACATGTAATTGTGGAGCTAATTTTAATTAGATTGGGTTTTTTAAAACTGAAAACGGTAAACTGTAATAATATCCCCATATTTGTGGAGGAAAAGTACAACCCAGTTTACAATATTTTATTTGTGATGTAGGTATTACTTTATTCCTGTTCAATAATTGGTATATTGTTTTACATCCCTTTGTATCTTTTAGAAAAATTCTTAGATTGAAAGGGAAAATTGGATTGTTCAAAGGTACAAATATTTAGTTATCAGTTTTAATATTGCCAATAAATTTTCTGATTGCTCTTATTAAAGTGGCATATTCTAAAAAAATTGATTTTATATTGTATCTTGCTTTACAAACTTCATAATCCATAAACTGTCCTTGCTCATTCAATAAATCTTGTATAAAAATTATGGCTTTTTCAATATAGTGTTTATACAATATAGGTTTATCATCTTTAATGATATGACTATTATACCAAATATTTGTACTCATTATTTCATCATTATTTTCCCAAGTCTGTTTTTGTTTAACCAACTTTGTAATACATTTTTCCAAAACAGATTTTTAATTAAGAAATAATCACCGTAATTTAACAAAATTCTGTCTTTAGTCCTGTTATTACCTGGAATAGAGTTTTCCATTTTGAATTTGTGGTAAAAAGTCTTCTTATCCAAGCTTTTAATGCAATCATAAAATTTGAAAAATGTAACATTTTAATGCCTCCATTTTTATAGTCTTGTACTAATACTTCTCGTTTAATTCTTTCTGGTTTGTTCTGCCAAATAAAAGTATACAACATTGTATTTATTTGTTTTGCTATTACTTTAGGTGGATTTGGTAAGGAAATAAGTAAATGAATTATTTGTGGTACTATTAAAGTTTTAACAACAACAATTTGACCCAAAACAGTCAACTTCCTTGATGACCACTGTTTTATTAATTTTTTCATTTGAAGTACTTTTTGTTCGAAATTATTTATACTAATTTGTTCAATATTAACAGAAAATTGTACACCTAATAGATTAAAATTTTCCTCACCCCAAGTTAGTTTCCATTTTGAATGATGAAATACCTCTTTGGAAAACTTTCTACTACCAATCCAAATAATTTTAGTTTTTGAATAATTAATTTTCAGACCAGAAACATTACCATACTGGTCTAATATTCTTAGAGTTGTGTCCAAAGATTTGGGAGATCCATCTAACATGAAGGTTGTATCATCTGCATACTGAGATATTATGTATTCTTCACCTTCTATGTTAATACCTTTAATTTCTTTAGAATTCCTTATTAATATTGCTAGTATCTCGGCACACATTATAGAAATATAGGGGGAGAGAGGATCACCTTGTCTACAGCCTCGTTCTAATTTAAAGCTTTCAGACAAGAAACCATTTTGTATTACTCTAGATTCTGAATTTTTATCAAATATTTGTATCCATTGTTTTATTGATATTTTAAAATTAAAAAGCTCCAAAGTTTGTTCAATAAATTTCCATGACACAAAATCAAAAGCTTTTTCAAAGTTTAACTAAAAGCAATAAGCCAGGGATTTTATATAATTCAGTATATTGCATAATATCATAGATTAGTCTAATATTTTCGCCTATGTATCTGCCTTTAATGAACCGTTTGGTCTTTTGCAATAAGTTTGTCCAACACCTTTTTAATCCTATTTGCAATGCATCCAGAAGCAATTTTGTAAATACAATTTAATAATGTTATTGGCCTCCAATTTTTTAACAAAAGTTTTGATTTTTCTGGTTTTGGTATGCAAGTAATTATTCCCAGTTTTTGTGTGGTTGACATTTCTTTAATATCGTAACTGTAATTAATTGATCTAACAATAAAATGGCCCAAATCTAATCAAAATATTTTTAAAAACTCAGCAGAAAATCCATCAGAGCCATCACTTTTCATCTCTTTTAAAAAGGCCAATGCTTCTGAGTACATAATTTTTCCTTCAAGTTGTTCTGCTTCCATATCAGTTAATATTTTGAAGTCCATATTTTTTAATAGTTTAAAATTTTCTTTTAAAGTTGACTCCTGTTTATGTTGACTGGAATATAATTTTTCATAAAAATGTTTAGTTTCTTCTAAGAATTTTTTTTGATCAGTTATTATAGTACCATCATCAAGTTCTATTCTAGAGATAAGTTTACTGTGAAAAATTCTTGATTCCATGTTACAAAAATATTTAGTGGGCTTCTCTCCTTCTTCAATCCATTTAGCTCTAGACCTAATAAACTGCCCTTTTAACTTTTTTTTCCTAATTTCTATCAATTCATTTCTTTTTTCATCTAATAATTTGAAATCAGTCATATTTTCAACTTGTTCTAAAAAAATTATTTCCTCACAAATACTTACTTCTTTAATGTCTTCAGTTTTCTTTTTAAATGAAGAATAAGATATAGTTTTTGGGCTTTCCTCATTTGGACCATATATATTGACAAGTGTGATTCTCTCCCCTTCTATAGTTATATCAAGTACTATATAATTTCCGGAAATATCTGTTTTCATTTTATGTAATTTGTATTCAAAATTGTTATTAAACAGAATAGCTACACCCCTCGAATTTCCTGAAAAAGAACTAAATAACTCCCAATCACTGGCAGTTAACAGTCATAATTTGTATGCAAGCCATCTTGCGACATATTCGAAAGATGCAAATATAAAGTTACTATCAAAGAAAGCTCTTCTTATTTGGTAAAAAAAAGTGTTTGCATATATTAAATCAAAACAGGTTATATTTAATGTCATTTGCAATGCAGTCAGAATAGTCTGTAAAAGAAAAGTAGAGAGAAAAGTAAAAAAAAGAAGAAGTTTCTTCTCTTAAGACCCATTGGTGCATTAGCTCCGTTAAAACAAACTAAATATCAATGATGAGATAAGTCGAAACAACTGGGCATATAACTCAAATGCTTATGTACAGTAGTATACATGTGTATTTCATACATTACAAATATGTTTGTTGTAATATTTTTCAAATAATGCACTATGTAAAACTTGAAATATTTGTCTTTCATATGCATTTCAGCCATTTGTGGAGTAATTCCGATGAGGAAATTAACTGTATTATGGTGCTTGTATATCGACCAGGTAAGGGCTCTTGCTTCCAGATTGGAGGATGTGTCAATAAAAACCTCACAACAAACTATAACGACAACAACCTCAGATTTGAGATGATGACAGATTTCCATTGGCATTGTCTTCCTTAATTTTTCACGTCCTGATAATTGGTTGCAGTGAAACATACAAAATATCCCTGGTATTTAGGAATGTTTTTGAAATGGTTGTTTTATCAACATGAAATATAAATCCCAAGAGTACACTGATGACATTTATCCTCAGTTTCATTAGTGTGAGTAACAATTTTTGAAATGCTGTCAGTGCTGATCTGGGTGTAACATTTAACATCATTGACATTAATTCCAGAATTTGTAGTAGTATATATCTTGGCAATCCAGTCATGAAGTTGACTTTCTCATCATTTAAGAACCGTTTTCTTCTTTTTTTTACGTTCATCGGGGTATGAATAAAAACAATCATCTGCAAACTGTGTGATTTTTTTTGTTCATACCCAGATGGAACGTAAAAGAAATAACAGACAATACCTATAATTAAATTAGAATCATACTTGCTAAGAATAACACTAAAACTTTCATTTTCTTTTAGTGGAATAGACAATGATCCGTTCATTTTAGTTTTATCATACAGGGCAGAAGGTTTACCTGCAAATAACAGTATATTAATTAAAAAATTTAATTAATTAATGTGTCAAGACTACATGTACAATAAATACATGACTTAATACAATAAAATGAAAAAAATAGATCTCAAAATATTTCTTTTTCTTTTCTTTGTTTTAATACTTTGTATTTGAAATATTAAAGAAACAAAAAAGATGTTTGTCCCACCTTATCTTGCAAGCAATATTTTAAACACCACGCAGCAATCTGCTGACTGATAAATCAATTTCTTTTTCTTCATAAAAACAGTTCCTTTTTTATTCATTTCTTCAAGACATAAATTGAACCAAGCAAACTGCAGCTATATACTAGGATCCGGGTTGTTTCGCCCTAAAACCATTTCGAACTCTGCGTTGTTTCCCCCTTAGTCCTATTCACCCAGGGTTGGTTCGCCCTAAATCTCATTCGTACAGAGTCGTTTCGCTCCCCCCCCAAAAAAATTTTTTTGGTATAAATAAATGTATTTATTATAGTTTTGAAGACTTTTTTTTCTCCTATTTATTCATTATTGATTACCAAATATTAGGTAATAATCGGTCTTTGGATATTAATGTCTTATCAGCTGTTTACTTTTCGTCAGATGAAGCTACACGAAATCAAGATACCGTACTGTGTTTGAACCTCAGCTGAGTGTGTAGTATATTTAATAAGAAACCACAGCACATCAGTAGTATGCAGTGTGACTGTTCATAAATTAATTATTAATGTGAATGCATTGTCTGTAAATTATGTTATTGGATTTAAACAAAATTATATTATTTTTAATCTGTAAATATAAAGATGCAATATAGATTGCAATGTGTGACATCTAAAAATCATTGGATAGAGGTAAAATCTATGAATAAATGTACTTTATTAATAACATAAATATTAGGCCAAATCGAAACATGGTTAGAGGTACAAATTGACCTTGCTCAAAACGACTCGAGCGAACTAGTAATAAGGGTGAAACGACCTGTTACCATATACTTTGTTCCATGGGCGTATGGGGACTCTTTGATTTATGGGGGCTGGAGGGGTTGATTTGTCCGAAATTTTACCCAGATAAAAACTGCCCAAATTTGTCGACGATTTTTTTTTTTGGGGGGGGGGGCAATTGCCCCCCGCCCCACCCCCGCCCCCCACCCCCGCCCCCCCCCGGGTCGTACGCCCATGCTTTGTTCTTATTACGTTTTGCGCTACTATACTTGAAAATACGAGTTGTGTTTTTTCGTTTAATAAACGGGTGTAGACCGATTGTAAGCATGTGTGTACTTTTGATGTAGATTTTTCTGCATTGTTGGTTCAAGTAACAATTTAAAAATTTGTTCTAATAAATATAATAAAATTACAAAGCAGTTTTAAAATATACAGTTATTAAGTAGGGTCCCTGAACAGAACACCGTGTTGATGTCAGCGCTACGTTATCGTATCTTTTATTTCCACAATAATATCAATACCGTCAATGAGAATTTACAAGTTCAATGTGTCAATGCACACGTTTCCGTTTCCGAAATACACGTCACCAAAAGCGGGGTCATGAATATTCAGTAGGCCTCGGTGGTTGGCCTCTATGGTCTACCCGATCAACCGTTTGCTCATGAATATTCAGTAGACTCTCACTGGCTGACAACTCTCAGTCCAGGACAGCAAAGGGCCGTGAAGTATAAATCTATTTATAGGCTGTCCCGCAGTTTCGCGAACATGATCGATCCGGCAGAGCACTTGTGATCTATTTAGGGAAACATTTCATGGAAAACCCCAGTTATATTTATAGCCATTTAGTTGGGCAATATCACCAAGGTTGATTAATTCTCGGAACCGAACATACGGGTACTTCGACCCCTGGCCGCCATTGTTTGTCACGTGACGCGGTGAAGCTTTTCCTTAGTTATCTATGGTTTGATAGTGAAATGAGGCAACTTTAGTCGATCATTTACAGCAGTTAACGGCCAAGATGCCTACAAAATTTTTTGCAGTTGGCTGCATAGATCATAATATGATGTTAAAAAATTTATTGTTTTATAAATTTCGAAAAGATGAGACCAGACTGTTTAAGGAGTTTTAGACTGTTAAATTCCCGCTAGCTACGGCCCTGAATATTGTAACATGTCATCGACTTGTAGAGTCTTTTAACGACTACTATTTCATCTGTAATGCATATTATTGTTTACAGGAACGCTGTTTGTATATACCTTCTAATGTTTGTAGTAAGCTAAACCAGATGTTATATCCCAATAATTTCATACACATGGGCGTACATGGGGGGGGGGGGGGGGGGGGTCGATAGGTTCGACCGACCACCCCACCCCCCCTAAAATCGCTTTTTTTTAATAATTTAATATATCTGACATTATTATATTTACTCCACATAGAAATATATGTCCAATATCTCTGCAATCTATTTTGGAACCCCCCTTTTCAAGTAGGCGTTGCTTAATTTTGTTTGGTTCATCGAGATATGAACGAAAAAAAACGTAAGCACCTCTGGACCAATCAGATTGCCGTAAAGTGTATAGACGCAAAGAAAATTTAATTATATTATTTTGTAAATAATATATTTCCTTCCTCTGGTCACCTTTGACTGTTAAAATGTAGTTTAAATTTACAGTTATGTAATATAGTCGCCATTAATATTGTATGTGCATGCATATAGAAAAGGGCCTCGTAAGATTATTTATTTTTTGGTACAATAACATGTTTTCAATCAATCAATTAGTCAATCAGCATATATTGTAGAAAATAAAAGAAGTTTAAGCTAGGACACGCATTAACACGATTAAAAAAAACACATTCAAAGATTGGATATAGAGACATTGATGATGTAAACAAATGTAAATATTCAGTGTAATTTAAGTTGTCGAAAAGACGTTATTATTGTGAAATATGTTACAATGATGGCCAACATTGAATATAGAGACATTGATGTTCTAAACAAATGTAGATATTCAACGTGTAATTTTAAGTCCTCGAACAGACGCTACTATTGTGAAATGTATTACAATGACGGCAATCTCCGTAAAGTCCCTTTAAGATGTGGGCGTGAAATCCATGGGGAAATATTATGTACCAAACGTGACAATACGTCAACGTCATATATCTCTATCTTAAGTTCTGCTCAAAGCAGGGTTATCTTATCTTGATCTAGACCGTTGACAACCTCAGTTTCTATTTCAACCTTTGTCACCCCGTGTACTGTTCTCTATCGTGATGCAGGGGCGGCAACATTTTCGTGCTGTCTATCCTTGAGATTGACGAATACAGTGCTCACACAGTCATCAGGGGCGTAGTCCAGTTGTAAAGTACTCGCGCGATCGGTCTAGGATCGATCCCCGTCGGTGGGCCCTTTGGGCTATTTCTCGTTCTAGCTAGTGCACTACGACTGGTTTATAAAAGGCCGTGATATATGCTATCCTGTCTGTGGGATGGTGAATATAAAAGATCCCTTACTACTAATGAAAAAAAAAAACCTAGCGGATTTCCTCTTTAAGACTATATGTCAAAATTACCAAATATTTGACATCCAATACCCGATGATTATAAATCAATGTGCTCTAGCGGGGTCGTTAAACAAAACAAACTTTCAGTTAAAAGTTCGAACATAACTTCAGTGAATGTATTGCTCTGTTATGTTTGCACATTTCTATACAGGTGCTGTTCTTATGAGATCATGACGTCATTGTTTGCACATTTCTATACAGGTGCTCTTCTTATGAGATCATGAGGTAATTGTTTGCACATTTCTATACAGGTGCTGTTCTTATGAGATCATGATGTCATTGTTTGCACATGTCTATACAGGTGCTGTTCTTATGAGATCATGACGTCATTGTTTGCACATTTCTATACAGGTGCTGTTCTTATGAGATCATGAGGTAATTGTTTGAATACGACAGCTTCATACACTGTTTCAGAGTGTCTAAGATTTCATCTAAACTGATTTTTGTTCAACATGTGTTTAATTCATATTGTAGGTTCCTTCATTGGTAACAACTTAGTGATGTATTGTATATAATAGAAACAAAAAACCCCAACATTTCTAATGATAACATTTAAAGGCATATTGTCACGGACCACTGACCTATTACATGGCCTAACAAAATATTACTTATATATATATATATATATATATATATATATATATATATATATATATATATATTTGATTTGTCTTCAAATGTACTTTATTCAACCATCTATGTAACCACCATACTCCACTTATTAATGATATTTTGTAAAAATAATTGAATTATGGCAATGGTCCATAATTCAAAAACTAACATTGCTGAGAGGTTTGACATGGATTTCACTGCATCGTAATGTAGTTAAAGTGATGCAATAGCTAGATTTGGTCTGTAAAAATTAATGTACTTTTGATTTATTATTCATTTTTAGAGAAATAAGGTCCTTAAATCTGTGACAGTATGCCTTTAAAATAAAATAATACAAACACATCTAATCAGTTCACTATTCAACACTCTTTTGTTTTCTTTCTTTCTTTCTTTTTGTTTTTTGGGTTTTTTTTGTTGTTGTTGTTTTTTGACAAAAAGTTTGTATCGAGTTTTGTTCGTATGTATGACGTCAATGTGACCCAATAACCGGTTTTTCGTCGTGCTGGGGTTCCTTAGACATTGATTAATGCATTAATTAATTAATTCATTCATTTAAAGATGTGATCAATTGACTAGATTATCATATAAATCTTTAGTTACTCTCGTCATCATTTAAAACTTTATTATATTATATATTTTAAAGCTATTAATTTGGTTTTCGTTTTCTAGTTAAGGAAGGTGCTTCTCATATTTGCTTTTGTCTAGCCGAATTCAGGGCCGGATTTAGATCTTGGGGAGGGGGCACTTCAGGTTCGGGGGATGGGATGGATGGATGGTGCATATAAAAGACCCCTTGCTACTAATGAAAAAAAGTATCGAGTTTCCTCTCTATGACTGTGTCAAAATGACGATATGTTTGACATCCAATAGCCGATGATTAATAAATCAATGTGCTCCAGTGGTGTCGTTAAACAAAACAAACTTTATACATAGGATAGTGAAAAAGACTAACAGCAGTTAACACTATTGTTACATCAATATTTAATAAATCCGAAGGAACAAAAGACATTTCATTTCAACTTATTTTCGTGCTTATATCCAATTATGGTTCAAGCACGCTGTCCTGGGCACACCTCAGCTATCTGGGTTGTCTGTCGAGGACAATGGGTTAGTTGTTAATTGTTAGTGGTTAGTAAGAGAAAAGAGGGTGTAGTGGCATTACACCTACCCACTGGATGGAAGCCGGTACTGGGCTGCGAACCCTGTACCTACCAGCCTTATGTCCGATGGCTTAACCATGATGGCCACCGAGGCCGGTGTTGCTTAATTAATTTTCAGGTGTATATCACAAGTTGATGACTTAACCACTAGACTACATAGATCGTGTATCGGTCATGTAATGGCAGCAATTGTTAATATCTACTATTATGTTTTATTATTGTTAGTTATTAATTGTACTTTGTCTGTCATCTTGTCAGTTTGTTTGTCAAACAAAAATGTAGAAAAAGGTCCTAATATAGGCTTGTAGCCTGTCGACCAATCCCACCAGTAAATGGAAAGAAAGAAATGCTTTATTTAACGATGCACTCAACACATTTTATTTACGGTTATATGGCGTCAGACATATGGTTAAGGACCACACAGATTTTGAGAGGAAACCCGCTGTCGCCACTACATGGGCTACTCTTCCGATTAGCAGCAAGGGATCTTTTATTTGCACTTCCCACAGGCAGGATAGCACAAACCATGGCCTTTGTTGAACCAGTTATGATCACTGGTCGGTGCAAGTGGTTTACACCTACCCATTGAACCTTGCGGAGCACTCACTCAGGGTTTGGAGTCGGTATCTGGGTTAAAAATCCCATGCCTCGACTGAGATCCGAACCCAGTAACTACCAGCCTGTAGACCGATGGCCCACCAGTAACTGGAATAAAATATTGTTTAAACTAATTGTTAATAAGTGATCGTTAATTGTACGGGGTGGGACGTAGCCCAGTGGTAAAGCGTTCGCTTGATGCGCGGTCAGTCTGGAATCGATCCCTGTCAGTGGGCCCATTGGGCTATTTCTCGCTCCAGCCAGTGCACCACGACTGGTATATCAAAGGTCGTGGTATGTGCTAACCTGTCTGTGGGATGGTGCATACAAAAGATCCCTTGCTGCTAATCGAAAAGAGTAGTCCATGAAGTGGCGACAGCGGATTTTTTCTCTCAGTGTCTGTATGGTCCTTAACCAAAATTCTGACGCCATATAACCGTAAATAAAATATGTTGAGTGCGTCGTTAAATAAAACATTTCCTTCTAGTTCACTGTACAGTACACTGATTTGAACCTGACGACTTGAATAAAGCGACTAAAGGGCACTCATCTTGTTATTGTTTACTGGAATAGTCGCTTTAAGCCTGGAGCGTTAGTTAGGTTTAATCTGGCAAAACGGACAATGAAAACCACGAAACCGAAACGGTTATCGTCTTTACCTTCGATCTTCAATATGCACATATATAGCTTTATTTGTAGGACCTACCAAGCGATCAAACCGTCTTTTTCATTCATTTTCATTTTCTCTTTCTTTCGTTTTAATTTTTTCTTCTTCTTCTTTTCTTCATTTTCTTTCTCTCGTTTTTCTTCTTCTTTTATCTTTCTTTTTCATTTTTATTTTGGTCTCTTTTTTGTCTCTTCTTTTTTCCTACCTATTTTTCTTCATTTTAATATATTTTGATATTTTACTGCGGTATATCTGTCACTGCCGTACTTGTGATCGAAACATATCGCAAATATGATACATGCAGTTATGCTAATTCACCTATTTGTATTATTTATTTTATTATTATTGTTATTTTTTAATTACTTTAAACAATATTTATTTACGCAGTTTCAGGACAGATACGCTGTTTCAGGATTGATAAACAGACAAAAGTTAGTTTTCTTTGCATGATTCGCGGCCATCTTGGTTTATCATTTCATATGCACAACTATTTTGTTCGTGTTATTTCTGTAGTATAACACCAAATAATGTTGTTGATAACACTTGGATGCCACTTTTATAATTTTTAGTGACCAAATGGCGGCCATTTTGGTTTTCGCCATTTTGACGACTTAGGTCTCACTACGAAGATCACTTCCGGGTGAGAGTTCATTCATCCACTACAGTTCCTAATTGTGACATATGTTGTGGTTCACATATTCACTTCTAGGAATTGGTGAAGAATTAAAATAATATGTATGTTTAATGGTAAGCCTTCTGGCTGTATTTTGCCCATGTTAGTTTGTAATATTGTGCATTGATCTTTTGGGACATGGTATAGCGCAAGAGACAGTCGGAGTGAATCGGTTAATGAACCACCTGTTCGACTAGTATGACAGCCAGATGCGGTCATATAGCAAACAACTGAGACCGAAATGTTCTCAGTTTTGGAGTGAAAATAAATGCTTACATAATGTATGCTCGCAATGGTGTATGTTGGTAGTGCCAACGAGAACCCGTTCTATTGGCAACCCTCATATGAAGTTGGGCAATTTAACATAGATTTCAATGGCAGATGACATCTGTGTCATGGGACCATACTGTAAAACATTAAATTACTGTTTATATCCAAAAATATAAGTTTAGCAAGCCAAAATGAGAATGTACTAGTGTAGCATCCTTATAAACGGTAATGTCATCGATGTGGATTTTATCAAAGCTTTAGGGGGCCCTCTTTGGGTAAATTTTGCAAACATGTCAATTTTATTTATTTTTAGGAGGGGGTGTCAAAATGTATATGCTAGTGTTCTTATATGTAATATATAAATTGATCTGAGTGTCTAACATTGAGTTTCTCATTGTGAAAGGTCAACATCCAAGGTCACTAGGTCAATATCCAAATTCACCATCATTTCTGTGATTTTGTGATTTTTGTTTTTTCAAATGTACAGTCATAGTGACAAACAGTTTTGATGGTATTGTAAATATAAAACATAGTATTCTACTATGAAAGTAGAATTTGTATCTGCCATTAATGTGTGGATCTTCATGCTGAAATATACAGAAAAAAAAGGATTTCAACACTTCGCTATGAAATAATTGTTGCACATAGCAACCATTAATGAAAGCTAATATTTTAATGAACTAACTAGATCATAAGCCATGGCCATCTATTGTGTGAATGACCAAGGAGTAACAATGTGATATGAAGTTTTATTGGATGGTATGGTGCATCTATATTTTGGTGTATTGTTTAGAGTTCATAAGTTACATTGGTCTAGTATGGCTTTTCATGGTGTAAATGACCCAAATTATCAAAATGACTTCAAACCAAGTTTGACAAAATCTGTTAATAGACTTTGAGGTCTCACTACGCAGATCACTTCCGGGTGAGAGTTCATTCATCACGGTCCACTATAATTCCTAATTGTGACATATGTTGTGGTTCACATATTCACTTCTAGGAATTGGGGAAGAGTTAAAACAATATTTATGTTTAATGGTAAACCTTCTGGCTGTATTTCGCCCATGTTATTTTGTAATATTGTGCATTGACCTTTTGGGACATGGGTGTATAGCGCAAGAGACAGTTGGAGTGAATCGGTTAATGAACCACCTGTTCGGACCAGTACTACAGCCATATAGCAAAAAACTCAATTTTGGAGTGAAAATAAATGCTTAGATGATGTATGTTTGCAATGGTGTATGTTGTTAGTGCCAACGAGAACCCGTTCTATTGGCAATCTTCATTTGAAGTTGGGCAATTTAACATGGGTTTCAATGGCAGATGACATCTGTGTAGTGAAACCTTAAACGTAATTTGTCAGAAGTCCAGCATATGTTTTTGGATTCAGCACCCCCAAATTATGCTAAAAATGTATGCTGGCCCAAATCCTAAAAACAAAATGCTCGCACTTTCCACCTTTTGGGGAAATGGGACCTGACTTTATATTAAAACCTCGACCTACGTTTTACAAATAAAGATATTTTACAAACCAAGATAACAGAAATGTTCTAAATTAAATATGTTTGAAGTGCTAAAAGAAAGTGCTGTGCAGTCATCCCGCACTCTGCGTAAGGTCTTTGTACAACAGCGCTAACAACATTATTCTGATATGATCGACCAGAACATATATTAAACCTAAGTACAAACCATTAATAGAATAAAATAAAATAAAATATTTTGATGCTTGAGTTAAGCCCTTCTTAACAAGTGGTAGTGAAAATCGGATAGAAACAAAACTTAGTTCTGAATAATAAAAAGAAATCACAATGCGACTAACATTAAAAAAAGTAAAAATGCTTCATTTTTGCCAGTGGCTATTAAAGAAGATAGCATCACACAACGTGCTTCGACAATATAATGCCTCACTAAAACTGACGTCAGCAGCGTGGTTTGTTAACGTTGGCGTGGGGTTGAACATTCCGTGATGCCTTGGGCCCTTTTATAGCAGATATAAATATTAGTGAATTTCAGCATTGTTTAAAATACTGAAACAACAACAACAAACACCACCAAGAAAAGACAAACATGGGATTCTCCGCAAAGCTCTGTTGTCTTGTGATTGTTGTAGCTGCCGTTGTTGCTGCCGCTGATGCGTTTTCCGTCAGACAAGAGGACTTGGATGCCGCGGTGAAGCTTGTTGAAGAGTTGAGGACTTTGGAACAGGGAGATGACGTAGTGGCTGATGATGTATCCGCCGGGACGTCGGCAGAGGTCGCCGACGCCAATTCTCAAGTTGACGACGTGGCCGCCGTGGTGGACGAAGAACTTGGTGTTGATGGTGGCAACACTGGTGATGACGGAGTACAGAAAGGTGATTTAATTTAAATAATTCTATAGTCCTTCCCAAAGGGAATGCTTTTTTTTAAATTTTATACTATGGAATTTACTACAAGTTATTTATTTCTGAGCAGGATGTTTTCTAAATTGTACTTTTTATGCTAAATAGTTGGGTGTTTTTTTTTCTAAAACACTTTTACTTTTCTTTTTATGGGAAACGAAACTGATTTTTTAAAATGTTTGTAGGAGGATAGGACGGACTATACACTTGTTGCAAAGTCTATTTTCGAAATGAATTGTAACCAGCAATGGGTGTTTTAATTTGTGTCCACGTTTTCAGAGACATACCACGGCCTTTGATATACATGTATGTATGTATGTATATATAAATGTATATTTAGTACATGGAGTATTACACCACCACATCAAATCCCACTGACGACAATGGAAACATATGTCACACAAACTGCGTTTAAATAAACATATATACACACCATGAAGGAAATGGTTTATTTAACGACGCACTCAACACATTTTATTTACGGTTATATGGCATCGGACATATGGTTATGGACCACACAGATATTGAGGGAGGAAACCCGCTGTCGCCATTTCCACGGCCTTTGATGTACCAATCATGGTGCACTGGCTGGAGCGAGAAATAGCCCAATGGGTCCACTGACGGGGATCGATCCCAAACCGACCGCGCATCAAGCGAACGCTTTACCACTGGGCTACGTCTCGCCCCGCATATAAATAATGTATACCACCCCTCATCATTACAGTAAAGAAGAAGAAAATAGGGGTTCGTAGACCATAGTTTTAACCCGTGAAAATAGACACAAAGTTTGGTTAATCTAGAAACCTGTAACTAATTTGGATAAGATTACAATATAGTTAAACAAGAGTCGTTGACGTTGAAACGGGGAGATACCCTTAACAAGTAGACTAGAGCTCGTCCCCATAACAAGCGCACGTGCGTTTGATTTTTTTATTTTTTATTTTTTTGTAGTATTATAAACACCAGGATAACCAGCATCTTCATAAATCAAGGCTAATATTCGTTCCTCGTATTCAGCCTTGATATATGTAGTCAAGATTACTGATATCCACTACTAGCGCCCTCTATTGGAAGAACATTTGTAACACCGATTATGTCCCTTACACGATGACATCGCTGACCAATCACAGCATCGGTAACATGTGACAATCTTGAAAGCAATATCAGTGTTCGCCCGCCAACATGGAGTTTACATAACAAGGGAATCTATAAGGAGCGTTGCGATTCGTTGCAATCAGATCTCATCGCATCCAATGAAATTTAAGCATTTTGTGGCACGATTTCTTGACGACATGTATCAAGGCTGAATACGAGGAACGAATATTAGCCTTGATTTATGAAGATGGATAACCAGAAACACTTCGGATGTACGGAAATGAATAACCAAAACAATAAAATATAACTATTGTCTGGTTTCACTCATCCAAACCCTCCCCCCCAAAAAACAAAAACAAAACCACAAAAAAACTACCAAAAACACCAAACAATCCCCCCCCCCCCACCAACCCCCCAAAACCCCCAAAACAACAACAACAACAAAAAAAAAATAAAAAAAAAAAATAAAAAAAATAACAAAAACAGTAACAAAACAACAACAAAAAAACCGGCTGTAATATTGAAAAATTCGTCGTTGTGTTTGAAAACTAGGGTCTGTCATTTTAACCTGCTATTTTTAAACATTAAGGGAGGCTACCCTGCTTCCGCACATAATGTTGTAATTTTATTTCATAAGTAACCCACACGTTTTCTTTCAGCCACGGTATTGTTGGTGGCACATTGACACTAGTTTGACGTAACTACAGCAATTTACTGGCCGAATGAAACGCTTTATGACAAATGTCATATTTATTACCAATGACAGGAATGGTAGTATTAACTGTGCTATGAAAAGTTGGGTCCACTTTAAACTTTGATCCAGTGCGATTCTATTTGGTATATTGCAACCTACACGGGCGGCTGTAGTTCAGTGGTAGAGCGCTCGCCTGAGGGTTGATATGTCGCAAGATCGAAATTCTTCGACGGCCTTTTTATTTTTCACTCTCTCACTGACCAATTTATTGGAAATTACTGATGTTTTATTTTTGTTTTGTTTTTTTGTTTCGTGTGTTGTTTTGGTGGGGATTTTAAAATTATTATTTGTTTTTGTTTTGTAGATAGGAGTAGCCTGTGTGGTAGGAATTGCCATAAGAAACTTGCATAATGAAGTTTTTTCACCTTTTTTTACATTAAAAAACAAAAAATAATAACATTTTGTTTTGCAAACTAAAACTATACCTTCAGCTATTTGTCCATAAAATTTACCACGGAATAATTTAATTTACTGTCAAAACATAAATATTTTTGTTGGGGACGAAAATTCCGTAACGTTAAGCCTGGAAAGCCTTTAAAACCACTTCGTCGACTTACCTACTTTCCTGCACAGATAGTCCAGATAATGTTACCAAGAAAACCGTACTAGAACCTTACTGCATACCTGTCAACTCTCACGCATTTGGCGTGAATCTCACGCATTTGCAACAAACATCACGCTCTCACGCAACGTTACTATAATCTCACACTTTTTATGAAAATAAAAATATTTTATAATCGTGGTTTATATTTTAGAGCTGAATGGAATTATATGCTGATTATGCAGGTCTCTGAATTCGTTACCTATTAATAATAATACAGCATATTGAACCTATCCTCGGTTCAAGACTAACAATCACTCGCGGGTGCTACCAATGACCGACTTGTATGGTTTAACATTAACCGTATTAATTAGTAAAACTTGCACTCGCTCGATTTCCATTTTGGACTTAAACAAACAGCAAAAAAAAACTTCGCTCCGGACCCGACCAAGAGCCTGCAGTCCCTGGACCCTGACTTTTAATTTTCTCACGCTTAACAGTTGCCACAGATTGACAGGTCTGTTACTGGCATATATTGACTAACATAAATTGATTCTAAGGTTGGAAGGACTTAGTTGCGGAATCGTAATGGAAAAGAAAGGAAGGAAATGGTTTATTTAACGACGCACTCAACACATTTTATTTACGGTTATATGGCGTCGGACATATGATTAAGGACCACAAAGATATTAAGAGAGGAAACCCGCTGTCGCCACTTCATGGGCTGCTCTTTTCGATTAGTAGCTGCAAGGGATCTTTTATATGCACCATCCCACAGATAGGGTAGTACATACAACGGCCTTTGTTGTACCATTTGTGGAGCACTTGCTGGAAAGAGACCGGCCTCGGTGGCGTCGCGGTTAGGCCATCGGTCTACAGGCTGGTAGGTAATGGGTTCGGATCCCAGTCGAAGCATGGCATTTTTAATCCAGATACCGACTCCAAACCCTGAGTGAGTGCTCCGCAAGGCTCAATGGGTGGGAGTAAACCACTTGCACCGATCAGTGATCCATAACTGGTTCAACAAAGGCCATGGTTTGTGCTATCCTGCCTGTGGGAAGCGCAAATAAAAGATCCCTTGCTGCTAATCGGAAAGAGAAGCCCATGTAGTGGCGACAGCGGGTTTCCACTCAAAATCTGTGTGGTCCTTAATCATATATCTGACGCCATATAACCGTAAATAAAATGTGTTGAGTGCGTCGTTAAATAAAACATTTCTTTCTTTCTTTGCTGGAAAGAGAAATAGTCGTAATGTAAATGGCATTATATACTTTGTGACAAAGTCAGCACAACGTGCCCGTGTAAGAAGTGTCATGTCATCGCTTCGCCCAGTAACGAGGCTATTTAAAGAATAAATAGCGTGTAGGCTGTTAAACGCGTTCGAGTTGAAACATTGCCCAAGGTAGATTGAGACATGGATCATACAGAATATGTTAAAAACTACTCACATCTTGAGAGTGGTTTCTTCATTAAATGCCACAGTATTTGGTTGCTGTGGAAACTAATTTTTTTTTTATTAAAACCCCACAAACATATTGTGTGCAGAACGTTTTAGGTGAATTCAAGTTTTAACTTCTCTCCACCCCACCCCCCACACACACATATTCCGAACCATTAAAGACACACAGATGGTTGACCTAATTAATGACCCAACAAAGTATTATCTGAAAATATATACATTTGATTTGTACCTAAAAGTATTTTTATTGAACTATCTACATAACCACCATATCCCATTTATTATTGATATTTTGTAAAAATAATTGAATTATGTCGACGGTCCATAATTAGCACAGTTCTGGTTTTATGATAGATACACCAACATATTTGTGTAATATTTATATTGATTTTAAAGATGTGCTGTATGGTACATTTGTTTATTATAAAGCTTGTAATCTAAATTTTACAATCAAGTTTAATGGAGAAGAATTAAAAATCTTAGATAAATTTGATAATAATTATAATATTGTCACATGTACTCAAGCGAATTTATTGAAACTGGTTTTGATGTTATTTTGTAGGGGATACTTTACTTTGTTTTTGTTTAACGACACCACTAGAGCTCAACGATTTATTAACAATCGGCAATTGGATGTCAAACATTTGATAATTCAACCAATTTCTAACACATAGCCTTAGAGAGGAACCCTAAACGTTTTCCTATTAGTAGCAGGGCTGTTTTATATGCCCCATTCCACAAACAGATTAGCACACGCCACGGCCTTTGATATACCAGTCGTGGTTCACTGGCTAAAACGAGAAATAGCTCAATGGGGTGCACCAACGGGGATCGATACCAGACCAACCGCGCATCAGGCGAGCGCTTTACCAATGGACTATGTCCCGTCCCATGTGAAGAAGAAGTTTGTTTTATTTAACGACGCCACTAGAGCACATTGATTTTTTTTATCTTATCAACGGCTATTGGACGTCAAACATATGGTCATTCTGACACTGGTTTTTTTTAGAGGAAACCCGCTATCGCCACATAGGCTTCTCTTTTACGACAGGCAGCAAGGGATCTTTTATTTGCGCTTCCCACAGGCAGGATAGCACAAACCATGGCCTTTGTTGAACCAGTTATGGATCACTGGTCAATGCAAGTGGTTTACACCTACCCATTGCGCCTTGCGTAGCACTCACTCAGGGTTTGGAGTCGGTATCTGGATTAAAAATCCCATGCCTCGACTGTGATCCGAACCCAGTACCTACCAGCCTGTAGATCGATGGCCTAACCACGACGCCATTGAGGCCGGTTCGTCCCATGTGAAGTCAAACGACAGCTTTAACTTTATCTGGTCACAATGGACACAGGTTAAAGGTATAATGGGCGGGATTTAGTTCAGTCGGTTGAGCGCTCGCCTGAGGTGCTTGCGTCGCGGGATCGAATCATCTCGGTGGATCCATACAACCGATTGTTTTTTTTTTCTCTCGTTACAACCAGTGCACCACGACTGGTCAAATGCCGTGGTATGTGCTTTCCTGTATGTTGGAAAATGCATATAAAAGATCTCTTGCTGCTGATAAAAAAATAATGTAGCGGGTTTCCTCAGATGAGTACGAGTCATAATTACCAAATGTTTGACATTCAATAGCCGATGATTAATTAATCAATGTGCTCTAGTGGTGTCGTTAAACAAAACTTTAAAGGTATAAAGTCCTCTACAAATGGGAGGAACATAGCCCAGTATTAAACGTGCTCGCCTGGTGCATGTAGGATCGATCCCACTTAGTGGGTCTATTTGGACTAGGTCTTTGTTACAGCTAGTGCTCCACGACTGGTATTTCAAAGGCCGTGGTATCCTATCCTCTCTGCGAGACCCCATGCTGCAAATAGTAAAGAATAGCACATTGAGTGGCGGCAGTGGGTAATCTTCTCTTATTATCTGTGTCGACTTCAACCATAATATTCTCGTACGCCATTTAAGCGTAGATACAAAATGATGTGGTGTATGGTTAAATAAAATACTCCTTTCGTTCTCTGTACTCCACTACACATATTGTATAGAACTTCTTATTAAAACTTATAGCTTCTTGCTTATTCATTTCATGTATACCTATGTTCGCGCTTAATTCCAGATACGGTTCAAGCACGCTGTCCTGGGCACACACATCTCAGCTATCTGGGCTGTATGTCCAAGACAGTGTGTTAGTTATCAATGAGAGAGAAGGAAGGAAGGAAATGTTTTATCAAACGACGCACTCAACACATTTTATTTACGGTTATATGGCGTCAGACATATGGTTAGGGACCACGCACAGAGAAAACCCGCTGTCGCCACTTCATGGGCTATTCTTTTCGATAAGCAGCAAGGGATCTTTTATATGCACCATCCCACAGATAGCGTAGCACATACCACGGCATTTGATATACTAGTGGCTGGAACGAGAAATAGCCCAATGGGCCCACCGACGGGGATCGATCCCACACCGACCGCGCACCGAGCGAGCGCTGTACCACTGGGCTACGTCCCGCCCATTATTGAGAGAGAAGTAAGGGTAGTGGTTTTATGCCTACCCATCGAATCGTTAAATTCGCTCTGGATGTGAGCCGGCATTGGGATACGAACTCAGTACCTACCAGCCTTACGTCGGATGGCTTAACCACTACATCACCGATGCCGGTCAATTTTGCGTTGACTATAATTAATTTCTGTACATGCAATGTCTTCTTTGTGGTCCGGGGCGGGGTCTAGATCAGTCGGTAGAAACTGGCCTCGGTGGCGCAGTGGTTAAGCTATCGGACTACAGGCTGGTAGGTACAGGGTTCGCAGCCCGGTACCGACTCCAACCCAGAGCGAGTTCTTAAGAGCTCAATGGGTAGGTGTAATTCCACTACGCCCTCTTCTCTCTCACTAACCACTAACCACCAAACAACTAACCCACTGTCCTGGACAGACAGCCCAGATAGCTGAGGTGTGTGCCCAGGACAGCGTACTTGACCAATACTTGGATATAAGCACGAACATAAGTTAAAATGAAGTGGGTAGAGCGCCCGCCTGAGATGTTTGCGTCGTAGAATCGAATCACCCCAGTGGACCCATTCTCGGATTGTTTTTTGCCCCGTCCCAACCAGTACACCAGGATTGGAAATATCAAAGGCCGTGGTATGTGCTATCCTGTCTGAGGGATGGTGCATATAAAAGATTCCGTGCTACTCATGGCAAAATGTGGCGGGTTTTCATTCTAAATTACCGAATGTTTGACATCCAATAGCCGATGATTAATCAATCAGTGTGTTCTGGTGGTGTCGTTAAACAAAAGAAATGTTTCCAACTGATAATTTATTTTCGTGCTTACATCCAATTGCTTGGGGTGCGTGCGTCGCAGGATCGAACCACTTCGATAGATCCATTCAACTGATTGAGTTTTTTCTCGTTCCAAGAGAAGAGGGTGTAGTGGTCTTATACGTACCCATTGAGTCGATAAAACTCGCTCTGGGTGCGAGCCAGTACCGGGCAGCGAACCCTATACCTACCAGCCTTATGTCCGATGGCGTAACCACGACACCACCGAGGCCGGTTGAGTAAATGTTGATCCTTAGAGTGCCGATCAGTTGTGCTCTTAAGTTGACCTTAGTGCTAAGATGGCTTCGTAAAACGCAGAAATAAATTTCTTATGATCAGAAGCAAGAAATTAACTTAAGTACTACGGGATCGCTTCTTTATAATTTCCGGCGCATAAAGGGAGGTTACTAGCTCTAAATATTTTTCTTTTAGCACTAGTAATCTCCCCTTATATAACATAAACTTTAAAAGGAGCTATCTCAAATTTACATAATGGTATTTCTGTCTTAATTCTTGGGTTTTTATTCCTGACATTACCTATGCTTTCTGGGTCAAAATAAAATTTTGAAAAAGTTTAATTGTTTTTTGCTTTTCAGATTTACCTGGAGATCGTGGTAAGCATTTGGGGGCTCACCTAAAAGCCGCACGCGATGAGATAAAACAACTGATGACCGACCTGAAAGACGGAAGCGAAGATCTGATTGAAAAGATACAGGATGCTCTAAATGAAATGGACGTCATCTTTAACAAAATAATTAAAGACGACGTCCTGCCAGCCGAGAATCCTGCAGGGGGACGACCCGATGGAGGAAATGGCGTCGATAATGGCGGACTGGCCAGACGAGGTTTCTTCAGTAATATTGCCAAGAAGTTGAAGAATGTACAGACGTACATGAAAAAGGCGGCAAGCAAAGTCGCCGATAAGGCTAAAGCAATTAGCGAGAAGATTTCTGATGTGGCAAGCAAGGCGGCGGGAAAAGTGAAAAAAGCTGGCAAGAAAGTGAAGTCTTGGTCCGAACGACAAAGGGAAGCTTTCATCGATCGTCTGAGAAAACTGTTGTCCGGAAAATAAATCAGATTAATAAAGAAACCATAAATATGCGTGTGTCCGGAGAAGAGGAGGGTCATTGACAGTCATTACAATAGCTGTATCACCCAGACTGAACTCTTTTTGCCATACCTTCCCACCGTCTCTGGTTAAGATGTTGAAAGTCAAGTAAAAATTAATTTGTTTTTCTTTTTGCTTCTTTTTTTAAAATTGATTTTGTAGTAATTTGCTTGCTTTCATATTGAATTTGTCCCACGTATCAAAGCGTATGTTTAAAAGTGATTTTTTTTTTATGAGCTAAGGTTTAGTCATATATATATATATATATATATATATATATATATATATATATATGTACGCTTTTTTTTAATAAAAATCTCAGAACAAATAAACATATGATATAAATATTCATGTTTGTTGGTTTTTTTCCTCTTTTTAATTTAATCATTGTTATTGTCGTGTTTATATCCAATTAAAAGGTGGCGGGATGTAGCCCGGTGGTAAAAGAAAGAAATGTTTTACTTAACGACGCACTCAGCACATTTTATTTACGGTTATATGGCGTCAGAGATATGGTTAAGGACCACACAGATTTTGAGAGGAAACCCGCTGTCGCCACTACATGGGCTACTCTTCCGATTAGCAGCAAGGGATCTTTTATTTGCGCTTCCCACAGGCAGGATAGCACAAACCATGGCCTTTGTTGAACCAGTTATGGATCACTGGTCGGTGCAAGTGGTTTATACCTACCCACTGAGCCTTGCGGAGCAATCACTCAGGGTTTGGAGTCGGTATCTGGATTAAAAATCCCATGCCTCGACCCAGTAGCCCCCCCCCCCCCCCCCCCCCCCCCCCCCCCCCCCCCCACCTACCAGCCTGTAGACCGATGGCCTACCACGACGCCACCGAGGCCAGTCCCCAGTGGTAATGCGCTAGCCTGATGCACGGTTGGTTTATGATCGAGCATATTTCTCGTTTTAGCCAGTGCACCACGACTGGTATAACACAGGTTGTGGTATGTACTATCCTGTCTGTGGGATGGTGCATATAACAGATCCCTTGTTACTAATGAAAACCCTTTACAGTTTAGACTGACCATTCAAAATTCGCGCAAAAATTCCTTCAAATCAAAACTGCGCACCTTTTCTGTTTGGCATATTAACTGCTCCATTCAAAATTCCATAGCACCACCACCCACCCCCGCCTGCTACCGATCCCGGTCGGACTGCTGGTGCTCCCTTGCACCTGCCAGTGCAGGCGGTCCCTCCTCCCCCCCCCCCCCCTCAACTTTCTGTCTTGGACGAAAGAGCTTGCTCCGCAAGCACTTGCGCCCACGACAGGCGTGTGCTACAACAGCTTGCTCTGAATGTGCACGTTAAACCCTATGACATGACACTAATGAAAAAATTTAGCGGGTTTCGTGTCTAAGACTATAGGTTAAAATTATCAAATGTCTAACATCCAATAGCCGATGATTAATCAAATCACTGCTCTAGTCGTGTCGTTAAGTAAAACAAACCAACTTTATATCCAATTCTGACAGTCTTAGATAGCAAACCAGCTACATTTTGCATTTACTAGCAAGACATATTTTATGTGGAGCATCACACAGACATGATAGCACATACCACGGCTTTTGTTATATCAGTCGTCGTACACTGGCTGGAAGGAGAAATAGCCCAATGTGCCTACCGACGGAGATCGACCATAGACCGACCGCGCATCATGCTGACGCATTACCACTGGGCTACATCCCGCCCCCTTTTAATAGGGTATAAACACGATAAATAGACCAATGGACTCACCGATGAGTATCGATCCTAGACCGACTCCGTATCAAGCGAGATCTTTTCCACTGGGCTCCTATAAGTCAGTACCGAGGTATAGCTCATTTGTAGAGTTCTTGCCAAGAAACGCAGAACAAATCGCCCTCGGAACCAAATCCCAATATCTTTGGATGCCTATCTCCAGTCACGGTTGAGGCATGTCCCCCATGAACCATGCTTCTCGCGCGGTCAGGGAATTAGTTCAAGACTGAAAAGGTACATATGGAGGACGGCCATTTTCAATTTTAACAAAAAGAGGAGAGGGGTAAACATTTTTTATGCATCTATCCAAATTCAGAGCGGGACGTACAGGTATCCCAGTGGTAAAAAAAAGAAGAAGTAAAGTTTGTTTTATTTAACGACGCCACTAGAGCACATTGATTTTTTATCTTATCATCGGCTATTGGACGTCAAACATATGGTAATTCTGACACTGTTTTTTTTTTTAGAGGAAACCCGCTGTCGCCACATAGGCTACTCTTTTACGACAGGCAGCAAGTGATCTTTTATTTGCGCTTCCCACAGGCAGGATAGCACAAACCATGGCCTTTGTTGAACCAGTTATGGATCACTGGTCGGTGCAAGTGGTTTACACCTACCCATTGAGCCTTGCGGAGCACTCACTCAGGGTTTGGAGTCGGTATCTGGATTAAAAATCCCATGGCTCGACTGGGATCCGAACCCAGTACCTACCAGCCTGTAGACCAATGGCATAACCACGACGCCACCGAGGCCGGTCCCAGTGGTAATGAACTCGCCTAATGCGCGGTCGTTCTCTGATCGATCCCAATCGGTAGGTTCGTTGGGCATATTTCTCGTTTTAGCCAGTGCACCACGACTGGTATATCAAATGCCGCGGAATGTGCTATCCTGTCTGTGGGATGGTGCATAAAAATATCTCTTGCTACTAGTGACAAAAAGTAGCGGGTTTCCTCTGATGATGTGCCAGAATTACCAAATGTTTGACATCCAATAGCCGATGATTAATACATGAATGTACTCAAATGGTGTTGGTAAAGGGACATTCCTAAGTTTGCTGCCATTTTAAGTATGGTATCGACGAACAGAAACGTTTTAACGATTGTAATAACATATTAGTGGCTGTATATTAAACGTGTTTCTGATCGTTCTAATATTTGTACTAGGTTAAATTTCATTTTATTTCTTAAAATATTATTCATCTTACGTACGAAATTATTTGAAGACAAAATCCAGTTTGGGCTTCTTACAAATATTAAAATGATCAGAAATACATTGAACATACAGACACTGTTATTCTAAACAAGAAAATATTTTTAATATGTAAGTTTAATCGTAGAAATATTTTATTAGTCGGAAACATCTTACAATGCAGCAAACTCAGGAATGTCCCTTTAAATAAAACAAACTTTAACTTTTCAAATTCAAAATCACTCACGATGATGGCCCCAGCCCCAGCCAGTGCCCCACAAATATTAATCAAATACACGGGTATGTACTGACCTGTCTGTGAGGAAGTGCATAATATTTATTTATTTATTTATTTAACATCAATTGAGGTGTGCGGCCTAAATTAGTTTAGTAGAATATCAGTTACACAGGGCTAGATATAGTAAGTAAAATATGGCATGCAGGGAAGTAGCTAGCGGGGTGGGTGGGGGGCAAAAATCCGGGGGAAAAATATAGAAAGTTAAAGAAAATTCTGTTCTTAACCGTTTAAGGAGTTTTAGACTATTAACTACTCAGTTGCCCCTCACCCCACTCTCCCCCCTCAACAAAAAAAAAATCCTAGCTACGACCCTGCGCCCAATTTCACAAAACATCGTAAGCCTTGTTTTGCACGTAAACGTAAATCTACGACTAAACCACAATTCTTATTACTATTATAGTTCAACAAATATAGTCAGAAATACACATATTTCATTTCCTTTTGTCTTTAAAATACTCCATCTTCCGTAATGATCAATTTTCTGCGTGAAAGAGACGCCAAACACGTGTAAACGCACGCTCGGTATAACTGCTAGTAGCAGACGTA
>NC_054705.1:10875931-10880931 GCF_016097555.1 Gigantopelta aegis
TGTTGTACTTATTTTATCATTCCGAATATAGTCGCTGCTGCTGGCTTTGAAAAGAGGTACTCAGTGTTGTTAAAGGCATACTGTTACAGATTTAAGGACCTTATTTCTCTAAAAATGGATAATAAATAGAAATTACATTAATTGTTGGAAACCAAATCTAGCTATTGCATCACCTTAACTGAATCATGATGGAGTGAAATCCATGTCAACCCTCTCGGCAATTTTAGTTTTTGAATTATGGACCATTGCCATAATTCAATTATTTTTTTACAAAATATCATTAATAAATGGAGTATGGTGGTTATAAAGATGGTTGAATAAGGTACATTTAATGACAAATCAAATTATTTTTGCTCAGGTAATACTTTGTTAGACCATTAAATAGGTCAGTGGTCTGTGACAATATGCCTTTAAATTTCTTTGAATTAGTGCTTGTTATTACTACCGGCTTCGGTGGTGTCGTGGTTAAGGTGGTTAAGTCACGGACATAATTCTGTTATACAGGGTTCGCAGCCAGATACCGGCTCCCACTCGATAACGACTCAATGGGTAGGTGTAAGACCACTACACCCTCTTCTCTCTCTCACTAACCACTAACCCACTGTCCTAGACAGATAGCCCAAATAGCTGAGGTGTGTGCCCAGGACAGTGTGCTTGAACCTTAATAAGAACGAAAATAAGTTATTATTACTATTATTTTTAATTATTATTGTTGTTGTTGTCAGTAGTAGTGGTAGTAGTAGTATTAGTTGTAGTAGTAGTAGTAGTTGCAGTGGTAGTAGTAGTAGTAGTTGTTGTTGTAGCAGTAGAAGTAGTAGTTGTGGTAGTAGTTGCAGTAGTAGGTCCTAGTAGTAGTAGTAGTAGTGGTAGTAGTAATAGTTGTTGTTGTTGTTGTTGTAGTAGTCGTTGTTGTAGTAGTATTGGTGGTGATATAATAGAAGTGGTAGTTGTAGTAGTATTGGTCATGGTGGTGATAGTAATAATAATAGTAGTAGTTGTAGTAATATTAGCAACATCAGCAGCAGTAGCAGTAGTAGCAGTAACTGGTAGTAGTTAATTGTAGTATTAATGGTGCTGGAGGCAGTGGTATTCTTAGTATTAGTAATAGCGATAACAGTAATAGCGATAACAGTAATAGCGATAGTGTTGGTTGTGGTATTATTACAATTAAAATGAACAGCGTTAGCAATCATTACAATATTGACAATGTTTGTGGTTGCGGTATACTTTTCTAGGGTTTTGGTTAGTTTGCGTTAGATACCATTTACCTTACAACGAGTTGTTTTATAACGTATCTAAAAACGGATTTCGATCGTGTTTTTCCCCATTGGATGGGTATGGCATTCGCGACCTGGTCATCACCCAGGAGCAGCCATTCGTATGTCTTTAATTTGTCACCACACGTATACGTGCTATTAATGTGAGTTATCAAAAACAACGAATGATGTTTTCACCGACGTAGGTGTAAGAATATTTATTCCTGAAAATCAAGTAAAATTGTTTTGGATTGACCAACAGGCAAATGTGTATATTAAGGCTTCACAAGACCCTACATATCAAAAATACACATATTTCATATATAGAAGATTCGTCATGAGTGTTTTTTGATATGGAAAATATCAACCGAGGTTACATTAATCGATATGTGTTGAGGCTCTGCCGAGATAAATGCCGATTAACTAGACGAGGTTGATATTTAACATTAAAAACAAAACACGAATAGCGAATTCAATTTATCCTATAAAACTTCTAAATTAACAATTCCATTCGATATTTAATAAATCACAGTACATGTACTAAAGTCGCCTCCATCGGTAATATGATGCCATCGTGATTACAACAACAACAAAAATAGTATGACGTCACGCATTTGAACTATATATAGATTACGCTCAGGTATACCGGTTCCATTGACAGCAACACACTATTACCTAAATACCTTGCAAATCTGCACATACCTTTAAATTTGCATACCGTTATTACACGGATTAACACACTAAACTATCACATGGGTTTATGACATGGATATCATGGGTAGGATATAGGATAAATAAGATTAAAGAAACCGTAATAATGAAAACATTTCCATTGTGGCTATCGTTTTGATTGTTCTTCTTGCTTTGGTTTTTGAGAGTTTTGCTAAAGAAAGCACTGATGTACAATGCACATGCAATATGGGATTCTATAGTACAGAGGACTCCTCTCACCCATCTGTTGCAGTGTTTATTAGGCTATCTGGTTTAATTTCTTGTTGCAATTTTATTTCAGGTAGCAGCAACACACGGGCGGACGGTCTTCAGTTAAATCTGTCCAGCTACCATTTTTCACTGATGAAAGACAAACAACTAGTCTCGCGTGGCATATTTTCTGCATTCATGTTCTAGCAAAGGACTTGGAATCTTTTCTTAAAGAAAATCAACAGATATGTTTCTGTGATCAAACTAAACAAATCTCATTTTTATTTGTTTAAACGAACACTTAGTTCGGTTGTTTTGCAAGCAGACAGTGACTCGATTCGAAGTGATGCCAATAAACCTGGTGTGGATGGAGTCACCATGAACACGACAGATATGTAGAGTCTGTAAATGGTTGATGACGCAAACTTTGAATATCTCAGCAAATTTTATCCTAACGTCGTTTAGTGGCTGCCTTTCAATTGTCAACGTCGTCATTTAGTGGCGTCATTTAAATCTCAGTGTCGTCGTTTAGTGGCTTCATTTAATTCTCAGTGTTGTCGTTTAGTGCTGTCCATTTAAAGCAGATTGTCGTTGTTTAGTAGCGACCACTTGTGCCTCTGGTCTGCCTTGGTTTATTAATTCTGTACAATGGAAAATCCAGACAGAACGACCACAGTGAAGGGGAGACCACCCCAGAGTGAGCTCAACTTGTCTCTGTATCGTCTTTCTTCCGAGTACAGTGGGTTGGTGTGTAAACGTGGAGACATCGTCCTGCGTCATAAACACGACGGTGGTGTTTCGCCACGTTCAGAAGAAGACTATGAAGGAAATACATCGGCGGATTCAGAAGAAAGTGTTTTTGCTGCAGATAAACACGAATACATAGATTCAGGGTGTGTTTTTCCTGAAGATACACATGAATACACAGATTCAGACATTTGTGTTTTTCCTAGAGATAAACATGAATACACGGGTTCAGAAAGATGTGTTTTGCCCAGAGATAAACAGCAATACAACGTGACAGAAGGACGTGTTTTTCCCAATGATAAGTACGAATACACAAATTCAAAAGGATGTGATTTTCCTGGAGATAAACGTAAATACACAGATAAACAGCAGTGCATTGTGACAGAAGGATTTATTTCTCCAGGAGAGAACTATGGATACACAAATTCAGAAGGATGTGTTTTTCCTGGAGATAAGTTCGAATACACAAATTCAGAAGGATTTTCTGGAGATAAACACAAGTACAGTGGCACGAATGGATGTGTTTTTCCAGGAGACAGACACAAATACACAGTCACAGAAGGACATGTTATTCCAGGAGACAGACACAAGAACACTGACACGAAAGGATGTGTTATTCCAGGAGAAAAACACAAATACATTGACACAGAAGGACATGTTTTTCCTGGAGATAAGTACGTGGTGCAGGCGCCTGACTCCGGCGTGGTTGGATCTGCGTTTGCTGATCTGTGGGACGCATCCACGAGCGACGTTGACGACCATGATATGGATGAGTCCGTGTCGCATCTGTGGATGAACGAGTCCGGGTCAACGGATTCGTGTCTTGCTGACGGCCATCACGAGTCTAGGTCAGTGGGTTCGTGCCTCGCTGACGGCCGTCACTTGTTTAGGTCAACGGGTTCACGTCGCGCTGAAGAACCAGCAATGTGGACGTCGTGCAAAACGATGCGAGGTTTCCACAACAAGGCGTTTGCGTACCCCGACCATCTGGACGGCGTGATGGAACAAGACCAGTCTGTGTACACCGACGACGACGGCGACTTTGACTACGACGACTCGACGACGTGTCCGCCCAGTGAAGACAGCGAGGAGGAAGGACGCAACACGATCGGCCGGTTCGCCACGCGCCGCCTGTCGCAGACTCTACTCAAGATGGGCATCAGTCATCAGGACGAGACGAAGCAGACTCCAGCAACCACGGACTCGTCCGTCAGGATGACCAATCACGTGAGTACGCACGTGTCACGTGACTACATGCAGAGCTTCGTCACGGGGATGGTGGTCGTCGAGGTGGACGGGAAACCCGTGGTCGTGGTAGCCGACCAGATCAACCAATGCGTGAAGGCGTTCTATCTCGACACGGAAGGACGGGACCACGACTGGCTGCGACTCTGCAACTGGCCGAGCTCGATCACGGCTCTCAGCTGTAGGAAGCAGGAGCTGGTGGCGGTGAACATCCCCTTCCCACACCACATCGACATCGTGCGGGTGTCGCCCCGGCTGAAAATCGTCCACAAGATCAAGCTGATGAAGGAATACTTCTGCCTGGCCAGTCTGGACAGCAACACTCTCGTCGCGTCCTCCGTGTGGGAGGACCCGCCCACCATCGACATCCTCAGACTGAGATGGCGCGAGACGGTCACCTTGACCGTAATTCGATCCATCGTCATCCGCCAGTCCTTCCTCTCACTGTGCAACGACCCGCTGTACGTGAACACGACGAGACGTCACAGACGCATCCTGCTCGTCGACTGGGAGTCCAGCGGCTTGGTCTGCATGGACGAATTCGGGTCTCTGAAATTCAAATACACGAACGACAGCAGCAGCAACAGCGAGAGCGTCCAGCAGACGATGCAGCCCCACTCTGTGACGTGCGACTCGCGGGACAACATCTACGTCACAGACGCCGAACAAAACCGAGTGGTGCAGTTGGCGAGAAACGGCGAGTTTTTACGAGACGTGTTGACGGTGGAACACGGTATAGACGAACCGAGGCACGTGGCGGTGGATCGCCGTGGCAACATGTACGTGTCCCAGTTTAACGGCGACGTGAAGGTTTTCTCTCTAGACCCTCCT
>NC_054705.1:10885931-10896806 GCF_016097555.1 Gigantopelta aegis
ATTTCCTAATTTCACCTCTCAGGAAGGACTTTCCTAATTTCACCTCTCAGGAAGGATATTTCCTAATTTCACCTCTCAGGAAGGATATTTCCTAATTTCACCTCTCAGGAAGGATATTTCCTAATTTCACCTCTCAGGAAGGATATTTCCTAATTTCACCTCTCAGGAAGGATATTTCCTAATTTCACCTCTCAGGAAGGACTTTCCTAATTTCACCTCTCAGGAAGGATATTTCCTAATTTCACCTCTCAGGAAGGATATTTCCTAATTTCACCTCTCAGGAAGGACTTTCCTAATTTCACCTCTCAGGAAGGATATTTCCTAATTTCACCTCTCAGGAAGGATATTTCCTAATTTCACCTCTCAGGAAGGCTATTTCCTAATTTCACCTCTCAGGAAGGACTTTCCTAATTTCACCTCTCAGGAAGGATATTTCCTAATTTCACCTCTCAGGAAGGACTTTCCTAATTTCACCTCTCAGGAAGGATATTTCCTAATTTCACCTCTCAGGAAGGATATTTCCTAATTTCACCTCTCAGGAAGGATATTTCCTAATTTCACCTCTCAGGAAGGATATTTCCTAATTTCACCTCTCAGGAAGGATATTTCCTAATTTCACCTCTCAGGAAGGATATTTCCTAATTTCACCTCTCAGGAAGGATATTTCCTAATTTCACCTCTCAGGAAGGATATTTCCTAATTTCACCTCTCAGGAAGGACTTTCCTAATTTCACCTCTCAGGAAGGATATTTCCTAATTTCACCTCTCAGGAAGGATATTTCCTAATTTCACCTCTCAGGAAGGATATTTCCTAATTTCACCTCTCAGGAAGGATATTTCCTAATTTCACCTCTCAGGAAGGACTTTCCTAATTTCACCTCTCAGGAAGGATATTTCCTAATTTCACCTCTCAGGAAGGATATTTCCTAATTTCACCTCTCAGGAAGGATATTTCCTAATTTCACCTCTCAGGAAGGACTTTCCTAATTTCACCTCTCAGGAAGGATATTTCCTAATTTCACCTCTCAGGAAGGACTTTCCTAATTTCACCTCTCAGGAAGGATATTTCCTAATTTCACCTCTCAGGAAGGATATTTCCTAATTTCACCTCTCAGGAAGGATATTTCCTAATTTCACCTCTCAGGAAGGATATTTCCTAATTTCACCTCTTAGGAAGGATATTTCCTAATTTCACCTCTCAGGAAGGATATTTCCTAATTTCACCTCTCATGAAGGACTTTCCTAATTTCACCTCTCAGGAAGGATATTTCCTAATTTCACCTCTCAGGAAGGACTTTCCTAATTTCACCTCTCAGGAAGGACTTTCCTAATTTCACCTCTCAGGAAGGATATTTCCTAATTTCACCTCTCAGGAAGGATATTTCCTAATTTCACCTCTCAGGAAGGATATTTCCTAATTTCACCTCTCAGGAAGGATATTTCCTAATTTCACCTCTCAGGAAGGATATTTCCTAATTTCACCTCTCAGGAAGGATATTTCCTAATTTCACCTCTCAGGAAGGATATTTCCTAATTTCACCTCTCAGGAAGGATATTTCCTAATTTCACCTCTCAGGAAGGATATTTCCTAATTTCACCTCTCAGGAAGGATATTTCCTAATTTCACCTCTCAGGAAGGACTTTCCTAATTTCACCTCTCAGGAAGGACTTTCCTAATTTCACCTCTCAGGAAGGATATTTCCTAATTTCACCTCTCAGGAAGGATATTTCCTAATTTCACCTCTCAGGAAGGATATTTCCTAATTTCACCTCTCAGGAAGGATATTTCCTAATTTCACCTCTCAGGAAGGATATTTCCTAATTTCACCTCTCAGGAAGGATATTTCCTAATTTCACCTCTCAGGAAGGATATTTCCTAATTTCACCTCTCAGGAAGGATATTTCCTAATTTCACCTCTCAGGAAGGACTTTCCTAATTTCACCTCTCAGGAAGGACTTTCCTAATTTCACCTCTCAGGAAGGATATTTCCTAATTTCACCTCTCAGGAAGGATATTTCCTAATTTCACCTCTCAGGAAGGATATTTCCTAATTTCACCTCTCAGGAAGGATATTTCCTAATTTCACCTCTCAGGAAGGATATTTCCTAATTTCACCTCTCAGGAAGGACTTTCCTAATTTCACCTCTCAGGAAGGACTTTCCTAATTTCACCTCTCAGGAAGGATATTTCCTAATTTCACCTCTCAGGAAGGATATTTCCTAATTTCACCTCTCAGGAAGGATATTTCCTAATTTCACCTCTCAGGAAGGATATTTCCTAATTTCACCTCTCAGGAAGGATATTTCCTAATTTCACCTCTCAGGAAGGACTTTCCTAATTTCACCTCTCAGGAAGGATATTTCCTAATTTCACCTCTCAGGAAGGATATTTCCTAATTTCACCTCTCAGGAAGGATATTTCCTAATTTCACCTCTCAGGAAGGACTTTCCTAATTTCACCTCTCAGGAAGGATATTTCCTAATTTCACCTCTCAGGAAGGATATTTCCTAATTTCACCTCTCAGGAAGGATATTTCCTAATTTCACCTCTCAGGAAGGATATTTCCTAATTTCACCTCTCAGGAAGGACTTTCCTAATTTCACCTCTCAGGAAGGACTTTCCTAATTTCACCTCTCAGGAAGGATATTTCCTAATTTCACCTCTCAGGAAGGATATTTCCTAATTTCACCTCTCAGGAAGGATATTTCCTAATTTCACCTCTCAGGAAGGATATTTCCTAATTTCACCTCTCAGGAAGGACTTTCCTAATTTCACCTCTCAGGAAGGATATTTCCTAATTTCACCTCTCAGGAAGGATATTTCCTAATTTCACCTCTCAGGAAGGATATTTCCTAATTTCACCTCTCAGGAAGGACTTTCCTAATTTCACCTCTCAGGAAGGATATTTCCTAATTTCACCTCTCAGGAAGGATATTTCCTAATTTCACCTCTCAGGAAGGATATTTCCTAATTTCACCTCTCAGGAAGGACTTTCCTAATTTCACCTCTCAGGAAGGATATTTCCTAATTTCACCTCTCAGGAAGGATATTTCCTAATTTCACCTCTCAGGAAGGATATTTCCTAATTTCACCTCTCAGGAAGGACTTTCCTAATTTCACCTCTCAGGAAGGATATTTCCTAATTTCACCTCTCAGGAAGGATATTTCCTAATTTCACCTCTCAGGAAGGATATTTCCTAATTTCACCTCTCAGGAAGGATATTTCCTAATTTCACCTCTCAGGAAGGACTTTCCTAATTTCACCTCTCAGGAAGGATATTTCCTAATTTCACCTCTCAGGAAGGATATTTCCTAATTTCACCTCTCAGGAAGGACTTTCCTAATTTCACCTCTCAGGAAGGATATTTCCTAATTTCACCTCTCAGGAAGGACTTTCCTAATTTCACCTCTCAGGAAGGATATTTCCTAATTTCACCTCTCAGGAAGGATATTTCCTAATTTCACCTCTCAGGAAGGATATTTCCTAATTTCACCTCTCAGGAAGGATATTTCCTAATTTCACCTCTCAGGAAGGACTTTTCTAATTTCACCTCTCAGGAAGGATATTTCCTAATTTCACCTCTCAGGAAGGATATTTCCTAATTTCACCTCTCAGGAAGGATATTTCCTAATTTCACCTCTCAGGAAGGATATTTCCTAATTTCACCTCTCAGGAAGGACTTTCCTAATTTCACCTCTCAGGAAGGATATTTCCTAATTTCACCTCTCAGGAAGGATATTTCCTAATTTCACCTCTCAGGAAGGACTTTCCTAATTTCACCTCTCAGGAAGGACTTTCCTAATTTCACCTCTCAGGAAGGATATTTCCTAATTTCACCTCTCAGGAAGGATATTTCCTAATTTCACCTCTCAGGAAGGATATTTCCTAATTTCACCTCTCAGGAAGGATATTTCCTAATTTCACCTCTCAGGAAGGACTTTCCTAATTTCACCTCTCAGGAAGGATATTTCCTAATTTCACCTCTCAGGAAGGATATTTCCTAATTTCACCTCTCAGGAAGGATATTTCCTAATTTCACCTCTCAGGAAGGATATTTCCTAATTTCACCTCTCAGGAAGGACTTTCCTAATTTCACCTCTCAGGAAGGATATTTCCTAATTTCACCTCTCAGGAAGGACTTTCCTAATTTCACCTCTCAGGAAGGATATTTCCTAATTTCACCTCTCAGGAAGGATATTTCCTAATTTCACCTCTCAGGAAGGACTTTCCTAATTTCACCTCTCAGGAAGGATATTTCCTAATTTCACCTCTCAGGAAGGACTTTCCTAATTTCACCTCTCAGGAAGGATATTTCCTAATTTCACCTCTCAGGAAGGACTTTCCTAATTTCACCTCTCAGGAAGGATATTTCCTAATTTCACCTCTCAGGAAGGACTTTCCTAATTTCACCTCTCAGGAAGGATATTTCCTAATTTCACCTCTCAGGAAGGATCTTTCCTAATGTTATCTCTCAGGAAGGACTTTCCTTATTTCACCTTTCAGGAATTAGGTTATGGATCATCTCGTGCAGCTATTGTCACTGCCTTTGGTTTCATGATTGCATGGACTGGTACTCTACGGTAACTCGACGCGTTTCTCACCCAAGGTAGAAGCCACAGATAACAGGCTGGCTAGATCTGCTGGCATCGACGTCCCTGCGGGGGTAGGCGTACGCGTCCCAGAAAGGGACACCGTGGACAGATGAATCATTGGCTTTGCCACCCCCACCCCCAATCTTGTCATCTTAATCTCCTCGATCTTTCCTTCCTCCCCGGCTGTATGTAAACTAATAGTGGTGTTGCTTCAGATTTCATGTGCGTAACATGAAACTCAAGTAGTCCCTTTCCAAACCTTCTCGACAGGCGCCAAATCACACACACACACACACACACACACACACACACACACACACAAACAAATTTGGGCTGGGTAGTCGAATGGCTAAAACTGTATTTTGCGTACAATACTGATTTGCAATGACAAGAGATAACAGTTTATACTAACAGTAACCTGTTTATGGCAAGCACAACATCGGCATATTTGTCAATAGTAGGTTACAGTGGTACAGCCACTTCATTGATGGTTCTAGGACCCTATACGCTCGCTTACTCAGGTTCTGGACATCACAGTAGTGTTCAGCTCAAATTAGCTACAAATTGTTTTGTTTCTCTTTTGTTCTTAAGTGTTGTTCTGTGTGCTTGTATAGTTCTAGTCATAGGCTTGTTATAAGTAAGATATATAATGATTTACAGGTGTGTACTATCAAGGCGATAGCTAGTCTTTCAAAGACTAACCAACCGTTGGTGAAACATTACAGAGATAGATAACTATTAACTATTGACGGAGTTATTCAATTAATTAAATTAATCAATTAATAACGTTCATGACGCTTTATATTATTCAGTGAATCCAATAAAATATGTTTAATCTTTACATGTGTTTTTGCCATTGTTCAGGAACTGTTTTAGATTAGCAACGTGACAACAACAAAAAGGGTTTAAGATGTTTGTTCAGTCAATGTAGTTACTGATCTCGCAGTTTAAGGGGAGCTAACACTATGACTGTATGGGGGAAATATACAAGTCCTGTTTCAGATGGTCTCACCAAATATTTTTCCTCTTTTTTATTATTTATTACTTAGGACATTTTATAATGAGGTCAATTCATTACAGCTAAAGTATTGGAGAAATTCTAAGAGTTAAAACCTCCACTATAATTGTGTTATTGTCCATATATATATATATATATATATATATATATATATATATATATATATATATATATATATATATATATATATATATATATGTATATGTATGTATGTAAACCTTCCAAGAACGGACCGTCTCTAAACTGGACTTTTCGCAACTTACCTAAGCTAACATTTAAAGGGACACGCCCTAGTTACGGCTAGTTGTTAACCATTACGACGTTGTTTTTCGCTATTAAACCCATTTTTTCACAAATAAAATTGCACTTTACTTACATTTTATTATTTAGAATACACATTTCCATTCACCTGAAGTGCTTTTTGGTAATCCTGGTAATCCTGATGTTTGTAAAACCACGAAATGCATTTTTTGTATTTCTGAAAAAGCCGCGCGCACTCGAGAAAAAACCGTTAAGCAAGCGAGGTCCAATCTATTTTTAGAGGGAATCTTCCTGTGTAAATGTCACAGACGTTGGTATACCACGTGACCGTTATCATTTTGGTTCGGTTTGTTTTCTCGTGCACGGTTCGCGCAATAAACATCCGATTTGTTGTTTGCTTGTTGTTCATTTGTGAGATTTTTCTTCACAGTTTGTGAACATTTTCAGTAACAATAAAGTTCAGACAAGTAAGTGTCTCAATACATAACGTTACAAACCCTTAAAATCAATAATTTTGCTAAGTCTTACGATATCTGGAGAGGGGATACAACCAGAACAGAACAGTTGGAACATGTCCAGGAGAGGTGAAAGGAACGCACCCCAAGTCTGTGCGCACTCTGTGAAATTGTCGTGACGTAGGCATTGTTGTGCTTCAAGCGACATCTAACGGTGACATCAGAATACTAACTTTCAAAATTATTTCAAGCAATTGGGACATGGGGGTTCCCATGGTATTTATCGATATAAAACCTGCATTTTCACTCCATTTGATAAAAACGTGATCTAAGTGTGTTACAGGTTTGTAGATTAACCAAATTATAATTTATTTTCGCTGGATGGAACTAGGGCATGCGGCTTTAAGTTACTACGAACCCCCCAAAATTGGACACCTCTGAAATTGGAACCTTTATGCGATCCCGTAGGTGTGTGGTTCAGACAGGCTTCAGTGTATATATATATATATATATATATATATATATATATATATATATATATATATATATATATATATATATATATATTGTTGTGGCCACGTCCCAAAGATATCAACAATGTTCAGATAATATATATATATATATATATATATATATATATATATATATATATATATATATATATATATATATATATATATATATATATATATATTGTTGTGGCCGCGTCCCAAAGATATCAACAATGTTCAGATAATATAAATAACATTCACAGATGACAAAGCCGAAGTGTTCAGTTTCCAGAATTATGGATTTATTTAAAAGTTATGAGTAAATGAAAGTAAAGTTAATATTCACAGGTGAGTTTCCAACAGATAGATCTCTTCCTTTCAGCTCCAGTTATATTAAAGCAGTGAAGACTGTATCTCCAATAAATGTAACCTTAACTACAGCTACAGCTTGCAGTTGCTTATAAATATTACTTTGATAAACTAAGTTAATTAAATAGAGATGGTAAGTTAATAAAATGTACTTTGAAAATATAAGTTAAAATTATTAACTCTCAATTTAAATGTACATAATGCAATAAAATCAGAAATTTGGACAAGGGGACAAGAACTTACAGGTTTGGTTGTCCGAGAATGAGCCAGAGAACAGCCGTTGACGTTAGGTCAGGTCAGGTCATAGGGCTTTACGTGCACATTCAGAGCAAGCTGTTGTAGCGCACGCCTGTCTTGGGCACAGGAAGGGGGTGGGGGTGTAATGGTGCTATGGAATGGAATTTTGAATGGAGCAAGAATTATGAGAAAAGGTGCGCAGCCTTTTTCTAACAGCCAATCAGAAATTACGTCACGCTTTGAAGAGATCTACCTTTACAAATAAATATCATTTAATTTAATAATTACGTTATGCACACAATTGCAGTTATGGAAATACTTACATCAATAATATTAATGTCAACATTGTGTTACAGCTTTTATATGTATAAGAATCTGGTAATTAAATAAAGTCGAAAATTGCAAGGCAAAAACACGGACTTAGTGATCGTAATATACTAATATCTCATAAATAAATTATGGCAACTATTTACAAACATAGTTTCATACACTATAAACATATTATTATGACCAAATGATCACTAATAACAATAGTTACGCAATTTCGTTTTTGTCTATAGTGCGCGACACGACAAACGGCATATGACAAATGACTAAGAGAGAAAACAACCGTACATGTTCTATTCTTACAATACAATACAATACAATCTTTATTGCAATCTGTTAATGTAAACATTGGTTAATGGGACATTTTACAATTAAAAACATACATTTGAAATATTTGTAATAACAACAGCAACAAACATTTAATTTACCGTTTTATGAAAGAGTTTTACAAATGGTCAAGTTAATACTTTGAAATCACAGTTTATTATTTTAAAAGAAAGCAAAATGACGAAACAATTTATTTGTAGTAAACCGTAGAGCACATATCCAAGAATTACCATCTATTGTACAACAACGCACATTATGAAGACTGTACAAGTAGTTGTCGTATTCACATTTCAGTGGTCACCTTTCTTAAGCGGCCACATTTAAAAACATCCATTAATTAATAAATGGTAAAACGAGAGACCGAAATAACAGCCTGCTTTCTTAAGAGTGCGCATGTGTGTAGTGTAGAATCCACGAAACTATATTTTAAAAAGTTAATATTTCTGCTTCAAGTTTTTAAACACCAAAGACATATTTTGCAAATCTTCTGCCAAGGTAGAAACGCGTCCTTGGTCAGACGTATTCACGTTGAAACAGATTTTGTTCACGTGCTGAAACAAAGAATACATTATATTATACATTATATATTACACTGACGTCTAAAATTAAACTAAGATGGGAACACCATATCATACAATCTCCTGCATAAATACCAGATATTAGGAATTAAATGATAATTCTACCATGACTTTGGAAAATACTCGATTCTCATTGGCTACATACCTTAAATTAGATGTGTTAAATTTACGATAACCACCTCTGATTTAATAAGACCGCTTTACTCGCGTAGGAATATGAATAGGTGTTTATCGACAACGAATCAAGATTACAGCTACTTTTGACATCGGATCGCTGGTGGATATTTTCAATCAAGGCCCCGTTCCACGAAAGAATTATAGCTAAGGTTAATTGTAGTGACTTAAGGTGAGTTTTACAACTGGCACCGTAAATTTTACAGCCGTTCCACAAAGCAACCTTACGGTAGTCGTAAATGCCCCTTTAAAGATTAATATGTTCTTTGCAAAGAAGTGCGAATTAATTAAATAATAAATTGGTTACCGACTTTTTGGAACATCTTTGATGTATTCTGTGATATCGGACATCCATGATGTAACTTTGTCTGTTTATTTGCTAAGCGATAATTGCCGAATGCATAAGACATGAGAGTTATCTCCCGTATTTCCATGTAAATGTCGTATGGCCTAGACCGTTTTTCATCGAACGCAGAGTTTTTGAAATGGTATTTGGTATATATTAGATCCATTTTTATACAAAAAGTTAGTATCCTTCTTAGAAAATGACCAAATCAACATTTTATTGCCATTTGACAGCTATGTTAGTGGCTTACAACTGCCTCGTACCTATTGTACATTTTCACAGTAATTTACGACAATAGTAAGCTAGGCTGCGTTGTGGAACGGGCTGACGATTGTAGAACAAAGTTAAGGAGGCGATAGCAGGCATTTACGGCGATAGCAGTGCTAAGATAGCGTCGTGGAACGGGCTGGCGATCGTGGAACAAAGTTAAAGAGGCAATAGTAGGCATTTACGGCGATAGTAATCCTAAGATAGCTTCGTGGAATGGGGCCCAGAAAGAGAAATTTAATCCTGAATAGTTCGAGGATGACATGGAACCTAGCGATGGGGAACACAGAAAGAAAGTTAGTACACAGATTGTAACTAAATGTAGCTTGTACAGAACAGTAGCAGACGATCGAATTATAGGAGATAAACATCAGCTGACTCTATTTATTCTTGTTCATGAATTGCCCTTTATAACCATTGATTAAATGTGTCCGAAGTTCTGTAGTCGCATGTTTTTATGTAATTGTAAACAGTGCGCTAGCGTTTAAAGGCTGACCCAAACCCAACAAAGATGGCCGTGTCTAGCCAGTTCACTACTTTTTGCTCCACGGATTAAAAATAGTTCCAACATTGAACACGTTTTAGCCATGGTAGAATAGAGATAAACATCATCTGACGTCAGATTGGAGGTAGTTCATTGTGCATTTAACACTGCTAAATGTTACATTTAAAACCTCACGCTAACGAGTTCGGTCTGAAATGTCATTTAGCAGAGTTAAATGCACGATAAACTACCTCCAATCTGACATCAAATGATGTTTATCTCATTGGTAACATTGGGACATTATGTTTTGCAAGCCATAACCAAACTATTTATAGCACTATCTATAGCATAAATGTTTTCCCCCAATCGATGAAACAAAAAGAAAAAAGTGTTTTTGTTATGGTGTGATATTTATAGATCATCTATAAAATGCATTGATCCATCACACCTCCTTCGTTTCATTTCAACTTATTTTCGTGCTTATATCCAATTAAGGTTCAAGCACGCTGTCCTGGCACACACCTCAACTATCTGGGCTGTATGTCCATGACAATGAGTTAGTTGTTAGTGGTCAGTGAGAGAGAAGGGGGTTTAGGGGTCTTACACCTACCCATTGGGTCGTTAAAACTCACTCCTCTGGGTGGGAGTCGGTACCAGGCTGCGAACCCAGTACCTACCAGCCTTATGTCCGACGGCTTAACCACGACACCACCGAGGCCGGTATCACATCCCAGTGTAGCACTATGTGACTGTATTACCCTTGGCTTTGCATTTTGTATGACACTGAGATTTTTAATGGTAACAAGCCAATCTCTCATATCCTACTATCTGCAGTTGGTGGGCAGTTATTTAATGAGTCAGTGTGCATTTAAAACGGCCTGCAGGGAGCGGGACGTAGCTCAGTGGTAAAGCGTTCACCAGATATGCTGTCGTTTTAGGATTGATCC
>NC_054705.1:10897006-10990704 GCF_016097555.1 Gigantopelta aegis
GTTCATCAAAAGTACCAATTTTCAATTGTGCTTAAATAACTGTTTCTTGACAAATCAAGGAGTCTCAAATTGATCATTCCACTAAATGTCTTGCGATTTAGGTGGATTATGTTATTATAACTCAGATCTAATGAAATCAAATTGTTTAGTTCCCAAAATGTCCACTGGATATTGTTTATCCAGCTGTTTGACAAGTTCAGTACAGCAAGCATATGCAGTCCCTGGAAACTGATGCCTGTAAGTTGGTCAACATTGGTAAAAGACAAGTCTAACTTCCGTGTTAATGATCCAAATGTTTCATTACCAAGACTTTGCTCTGCACATTGCAAGACCGAGCCAGAGCAGTTGCACATAGGTGGACATGTGAAATGACAAGACAGCTCATCATCACCCTCCGGACAGTCGAGTTTGTTATCACACACATCCAGCAAATTGATGCATGTGAAGCTATGTCTGCATCTAAAGTAGCCTGGACATACGTACTCAACTGAAATGGAATATAAATATTCGAAAATGGTTAAACTATAATTTATATTTTCACAACATATAAAAACTAGAAGACACAAATATAACCAAACAAAATAACCAAAGGAAACGAGGATGTATTTTGATTACGAAACATTGCATGTTATAAACTCAGTGAAGATTGAGCTAGACGATTTTGACTTCGTGTATTCTAACGGCATGGTATGGATGATATGTGCTGTACATACATGCAGGTATGGTTGCTGTTGGTAGAATGATAGACTCTCTCTCTCTCTCTCTCTCTCTCTCTCTCTCTCTCTCTCTCTCTCTCTCTCTCTCTCTCTCTCTCTCTCTCTCTCTCTCTCTCCTGCCCACGTTGCGTCTCTGTGTGTGTGTTTTTGTGTGATAAAATTATATCACTCTTTCATGTAAGTCTTCAAAGCGACATATAAAATATATTAGCTAAACATTCCAAACTTTATCTAAAAACAAGGATGTGACTTCATTTTAATGTTTTCTGTAGGTACAGCAAATCAAGTAAAGACAAAAACATAAAAACTACCTCACTATCCAAGTATATATATATATATATATATATATATATATATATATATATATATATATATATATATATATATATATATATAACACTAGTCTAAAGATTTATTGTATACAATTTTGGTTTTGGTCACACAGTTTATGCATTAAACAGATTTTTATTCCGTAGAATTTGTTTTTTGTGGTGACACAAATGAACTTAATTACTCACCGCAGACATGTTCATCTGCACCATCAACACAGTCCATGACGCCATTGCAAACAAACTCTATAGGTATGAAGTAACTCTGTGGACATTTGTAGTAACCTTCATCACACGTCACTGTGTCTAGTGTAAAACAGAAACAAATGTTAGTTTAATACTGAACCACGAAGTTTCTGTGTTTGTTTTTGATGTTATTAACGTCATTGCTGCTCTTTTTGTGGTTTGATGGAAATAGATTCTTGTAGAGTGAATTGTTAGTAATAGTGGGGTGGCGAAAGATAATTGTAACTTCTCATGGCATTTTTAATACAATATGTCATCCATGCCTGAAATATTTCTGACATACCATACATCACTCCTGGAGTGGACGTCATTTTTGTAATTACATTTTAAGGATTTTGCTTCATTAAATAATTTATGATAATATTTATAATGAAATTGAAGCATATTAAAACAATAACAAGTCAAAAGGAACTTTTTGTATCTTTATTTTCTGTACAATTTATCATCTTTTTACAAATAAAAGAGATAATTATCCGTGGAACAAATATATAGTCAATAATTATCCGTGGAACACATATATAGTCAATAATTATCCGCGGAACGCATATATAGTCATTTACGGTACATTGTAGGTAACACTTATTTACACTACTATTCTCGGTTGTAACATTTCAATAAATAATGACAGTATACAAAACAAGACATGCTTTTAAAATTAAGAAACAAAACTGTTTTCGATACCACTAGAACACATTGATGAGCCATGTAATTTGCTCCTTGCATGTTTGTAAGTGAAATTACATTTTATTTGTATGTAATTTCTGCAATTCCAAAAAATATATATTATATTTTGGTTTTTGACATCATAAATGTGTTCATTCTATATAATATGAATATTCGCAAACAAATTCTAGTCATCCCATTTAGGGCCCCAAAGTACCTTTAAAACCCATTTTAAAAAGTGACATCCACCCTAGGAGTGTTCCACTATGATGTCACAACACGTTTAGCATGGATGACATAGTGAACTAAAACATGCCATCAGAAGTGTTTTCTTGGTCACTTTTGAAATTTCGCCGCCTGACTCTAATCTACAACATGACATAGTATTGTTAATTGTATCACACATTAACAAATAAAACATAACAATTATGGAGATATACGTATCCAAAAACCTACGACAATGATTTAACATTGAATGAACTCTAAGCTACTAAAAGGGTCATATGTGTTCGTTTCAAAACAAAAGCTATGTTTATGCATTTAAAGCTAAGATAAATAAGTAAACAATACAAGTTTAACACCATTGAATAATGTTTTGAAAAACATATCCCGATTTCTCCAGTTTTTAAAAACAATTGCCAATGTTACTTCAAGAAGTTTGTTTGACAAAATGATTAGGTAAGGTAAGATAAACAATATATATATATTTGGTTTCCGTGACAATCAACAAATGACATTTTGGCTCAATATCTCCACACACAGCACCACAATTAATCACTGTATATGTTAAATACTGATATATTCCTACTATCAATTAAAATGTTTATGCTCATTTAATCGTTTTTGTATGATATGATATGATATGCCTTTAGTCAGACAGTAGTATGTAAATACAGCCCATGGAAAAAACAATTCTTACTGTACTTGGAACAATAAAATTAAAATGAAATCATGTTTTCAATTGCATACATATCAATGAAAAGGTCAGATCACTTATGTACTTAATTACATCCTATGATCTTCTTATAGCTCTTAAACAACAATTTATTTTGTCAGGCATATTATAGCATGGGCGTACATGACCTTCCGCAAGCAATTTCATATCTAATCCATAACACTTGAATGTTTACGGAATATCATTCACCATGAATGCTATAGTGGCATTTAATATGGACATTTGTATTAATTAAATATTTATAAAAAATTAAAAACATTGCAGCATTGCTAAAAAAAAAAAACATTAAAAAAAAATTCAAATATCAATCAACACATACATGTTGCATGTTAGCAAATAATAAAACCAGAACATATATGATAATATCTTCTGAGCTGTTGTTTATGAAAAAAATGCACTTATTAGTAAGATGAAAATATTCGAGAACCCATTTGTTCACAACGGGTTAGTATGTTATAGATATTTCATGTCAGGAGTGTAACATTCAGCTCCAGGTATGATTTTAGGACTTTATAAGCATAAAGCAATATTAAATAAGACTTAATGTATTTTGTTATAATTAGTAAAGCACATTTTATGTACGGTTATATGGAGTCAGACATATGGTTGTGGACCACACATATATTGAGAGAGGAAACCCGCTATCGCCACTTCATGTGCTACTCTTTTCGATTAGCAGCAAGGGTTCTTGTATATGCAACATCCCACGGCCTTTGATGTACCAGTCGTTGTGCACTGGCTGGAGCGAGAAATAAACCAATGTGTCCACTGACGGGGAACGATCTCAAACCGACCGCGCATCAAGCGAGCGCTTTGCCACTAGGCTACGTCTCGCCCTATAATTAGTACTTACATTCTTTGCAATTTCGTGAAGAGTTCATACTTTTTATGAGGGTTGCAACTGATGAAAGTTGTTTGATGAAAGAACTTAAATTAAACAGAAACGTTAGTAATTATATCTAATAAACTATGCTATTGTTAGCTGTAGTTGCTATTGTTTGCATGGAAATGCCTTAATACCATTTTAAAAAAAACTGATCTAATATTTTGATAAATGTGTAATATAATGATGGTGAACGTATTACACTCTTGACATGCCAATATAAATTATGAGATGTATGAAATAATGAAGCAGGAAGTACGTGTTTACGATGCCACTCCATATTACGTAAGTACATTCCAGTGAGATAGAGAAACACTGGAAGATTAGACAACACAATATGCAAGAATACCCAAACAAAGGTAGCATGTTACACTCCTGACATCTGAGAGTAGCTGAAATTATTGGTGCAATAAACATGCAGCAGTGTATAGGCAAACATTATAAGCACATTGATTCACAGGAGACAATATGGTATTTTCAAAACAACTAGTTTTACTTTTGAAAAATATCACTTTCGTTTTAAAAAACAACAAACTCTCAAGATTTATTTTTTTATCAATTGTTGTGCGACTAGGAGGCAGCTATTTCAGGACATCTTTGTCAATCTTCAAAATTCAATATATTCATTTATTTTGTAACAGATGTCCATTATCAGAAGTGATACTTTCAATTGCCATGTCACGTGACATTGTTACACGCCTGACCATTTCTATTTATTTAATAATGCGTCCATTAATGACAGTATTTTGTTACACAATTTACACCTAAAGATGAAACATCAAAAATGCATTTAAAAACTGGAAATATGGTAGCCACATATCTAACAGTAAAGTAAAGTTTGTTTTATTTAACGACGCCACAAGAGCACATTGATTTTTTTTCTTATCATCGATTATTGCACGTCAAACATATGGTTATTCTGACACTGTTATTTAGAGGGAACCCGCTGTCGCCACATAGTCTACTCTTTTACGACAGGCAGCAAGGGATCTTTTATTTGCGCTTCCCACGGGCTGGATAGCACAAACCATGGCCTTTGTTGAACCAGTTATGGATAACTGGTCGTGCAAGTGGTTTACACCTACCCATTGAGCCTTGCGGAGCACTCAGTCAGGGTTTGGAGTCGGTATCTGGATTAAAAATCCCATGCCTCGACTGGGATCCGAACCCAGTACCTACCAGCCTGTAGACCGATGGCCTTACCACGACGCCACGGAGGCCAGTTTGATTTATAGATGATAATGAAGATTCAAAGTATAACAAGGACCTTAATTACAGTCCGGGCACGATTTAGCTCAGTCGGTTGAGTGCTCGCTTGAGGTGCTTGCGTCACAGGATCGAATCACCTCTGTGGATACAGTCAACTGATTGGGGTTTGTCTCGTTCCATCCAGTGCGCCACAACTGGTCAAAGGCCGTGGTATGTGTTTTCCGGTCTATGGGAGAGTGCATATAAAAATCGGTTCCAGCATTAGGAAAAATATAGTGGGTTTCGTGACTCGTGAGATATGATTGCAAACTTCACTCGATTAGATATCAATCATATTTGACAAAAGACATGAAATATCCTCTATGTTTTAGTACATGTATTGTGTATCGTGTTATGTATTATTTACTTCTGATTTTTCATATCACGACTTTAGCTGTCGTTTGTGAAACTGCCAAATGTGAATTAAAACTGGAGTCCTACTCAAACCTTGTAATATGACCTATATCTGTATCACTATATTTAACATGGTTATTAATGAGGATACATACGTGCACAGACCAGATCAGGAGGGGCCAATACCCCGCCAACAATACACAAAGATTCTGCGAAGCCGTCTGTGCTGCCTGATATCCTGACGTTAAAAACACTGCAGGTGTACTTAGCTTTTCCTCCCAGGTATTTGTGATCAAATCCCAAAAGTGTCAAGCCAGGAATGGTTGGTGGTTGACCACAGTCAACATCTGCAAATATGTATAGTAGTGATACACGCAGTTTCATTAATTGAAATATGTTTACATATTTTATTGGTTTTTAAAGAACAAATGGATTAGGCACAAGTTAAATGTTTCAGATATGATCACGTGGGTTGGTATAACATCAGTTACTTATATACAGATACCACCAACCATTGGCAAATCCAGGGGTGTCACAGGGTTGTCATGATCCCACCAAGCCTGTTTAAAATGGTCATTTTATTTTTAAAGCTTATTCAAAACTAAATGACCCTGAAAACGCGTCTGGGTATTTTTATTTCAAAAGTGTCTGTGGAGCATACCCCCTACTCGTCTGGTTTCCTTTGTAAAACCGAAACGTCTTCTGTTCAGAATTGTGTGACCCATCTTTACAAAATCCCCGCCACCCACAAAATAAAAATGAATCGTGTATGTATCAGAGAAAACATAAGGCATACCCACCAAGCTCATATCATGATTACTGCTGGTCATGCAGGAAAGTAAACAAATGCCTGTCACATGCACAGAAATGTTTGTAAAAGTGGAGGGGGTAAAACGAGCAAAGAACGCGAGATGGAACTTAACCCATTGATAAACACGGCACATTTCTAAATACCTTTTTTTTCTATAACTTATCAATGTATGTAATTTTAAAAACAAAACCTTAATGTTTTAAATTGATTTCATCAGTATTCAGTTGTACTACTGTATCTAGTTATTTAAGTCACATGATTGTCTCGGTGTCTGCTAGCAAAACTCTCTTCTGAGATACTTGCCAGAAATATATGGTATTTATAGGTTTTAACATATTTAGTAAAACTCTGAATGCATCTTATAGTTTTTAACAAAAACGAGGTTACCATTATAAACATGTATTTGCTCAACTTATAACACAATTGCAAGACATCAGAATTTATGCATTACTTTTTCAAAAATGTTGACTATTATCATTGGTTCTCAAAGACTCCATTTTGACATTTGCCTTAAAATATTTAAAATATTTTTTACAAATTATTATAAGTACATGTTTAGTTCAACAATATACGGGGTTTTTTTTCTTCTGTAAAACACTGACAATTTTAGTTTCTGAGACTTTTGGCTATAAGCTATAGCACTAAACATTTCACTCACTGAGACAGATCACATACTTCACAATGTTTACGGATCATGCATGCGAAAAACGTTGCTACATAGTAGTCTGTTTAGTAGTCACTTGAAGCGTAGAAATACAAATAAAAAAGTAGATATTTTCATAACACCTGTGTGTTTATAAATATTGATATACTTTATAACCAAACGTTTATTCTCAGCGAATCGACCGGCCTCGGTGGCGTCGTGGCAGGCCATCGGTCTACAGGCTGGTAGGTACTGGGTTCGGATCCCAGTCGAGGCATGGGATTTTTAATTCAGATACCGACTCCAAACCCTGAGTGAGTGCTCCGCAAGGCTCAATGGGTAGGTATAAACCACTTGCACCGACCAGTGATCCATAACTGGTTCAACAAAGGCCATGGTTTGTGCTATCCTGCCTGTGGGAAGCGCAAATAAAAGATCCCTTGCTGCCTGTCGTAAAAGAGTAGCCTATGTGGCGACAGCGGGTTTCCTCTCCAAATCTGTGTGGTCCTTAACCATATGTCTGACGCCATATAACCGTAAATAAAATGTGTTGAGTGCGTCGTTAAATAAAACATTTCTTTCTTTCTCAGCGAATCTGGTCCCACTACGCTTATTAACTTTGGAACAGATCTAATTGTTGACAATTTATTAATACCGGTATGTAGGAAAACAAATCTTCACTGTCAATTTTAGTTAAAAAAGCAACAAAACAATACAATACATTATACACGTTAATCCAACGAATATGACTGCTTAAAAAATAATGTGTTTTAAGAGCAATATTTGTTTGTGTTGTGTTGATATATATGATTGACAATACACCTCATCATATTAAAACAGCATTTACTAATGCAAAATGCAAACACAACTATCGTTTTTATAAACTTATGACATGTTATCGCTTTTGACATAAAATTATGTCGTTCTGTATTTACGTTTTAAATAGTTATGCAATCGACACGAAATTCGCTCTCTCTAACGCGCATCGATGCACACTTATGCTCTTCGAACTAGAAGTGGATACGATAATTTTATCCGTCTGCCCACTTACCGCGAAAGTGCATCTAACTGAAATGATGTGCCTATAAAAATACATTGGAACTGGACATGTGCACGTCAAAAACAGGATAACGGACTTTTAAACACAGTGGTGTATACATGTGCAACAATATTCTAAAACGTTTCCATTAAAATTGAACAAACCAAACAAAATGTATACAGAGTGTCTTGCGATATCATAATGTATCAGCACGAGTTAATAAAAGCCTTGCCGAGGATTTTTATACTTTTAACAACGAGTGCTGATACATTATGATATCACAAGACACGAGGGGGGTATTCTTTGTATCATCCATTATCATTCTTTTCATTAGCGACAATTGTAAACAATGTCAGTAATGTGGGTTGAATGTCACAATGTTGGGCAGCGGTAGACTCGTTAACTAGCAGAATGCCAGTGGCGTGACATCACTAATGATAGATTTAGCGCTGAAACATAACAGTGACGTAACAAAAGAACCGATATCTCTTAGGAGAATATCGCAGGAGATATTGCAAATTATAGTGCCAGCGATATCTCCTACAAAAGCCTTTAATGGATGATGAATCGGTGTAACCATTATATATATTTATAAATTATTAAGACCATAAGTTAGTAACTACAGTAATTTGTTTTTATTATTCTTGTCCTGGTTCTACAACTTACTTTAAAAACAACGCAACAGCAGAACTTACCACCGCATAAAGACTGGAAAACTGTATTTCTCAGAATTCTCAGTTCACTGAATTCCTTCACTATGAATAAGTTTGGTTCTGTTGGTGGGTTGGCAATCTCTTCTAACTCCGACGTGTTAGTCAAGCCAACACCAATGACAAAGCTGTGAATGCCTTCTGCTCTAGCTCGTTCAGCCTCTGGAATGGTTCTCCTGGGATTGATATTGGACAAGCCATCGGTGATCAGGATTCCCACATTCTTTGCATCCAATCTTTCGCCATTCCTGGGACTGAACATTGTCCTCATGGTCTGGATAGCAGCAGCTGTGTTTGTGCTTCCATACTCATAACTGGTGTTGTTTATGGCGTCGTAGATCTCACCCTTAGAGGTGAAGGTGTTCAGTTGAAACTGGATGTGGACACGGGTACTGTAGATCAGAAGACCAGCTCGGACATTTCCATTATCAATACTTACGATAGAAAGCAAATCTTTTACGAAGTTGAGAAGCAACTGGAAGTTTAGATTAGCGACACTAGCTGAAGCATCAAGGGCAATTATCAGATCCAGCTTTTCGTCTTCACAACCTGTTAAGATAGTTTTGAGACTTATATCAGTGGCGAATCCAGAAAATCCATTTAGGGGGAACCCAGTGACATGAGGTGGAATGCCAAGGGGAGGTTTGGAGGGGTATCGTAAAAAATTAAAATTAATATATAATCGTTACATTCCCGTTCCAACTTACACTATGGTTGTGGCATAACTCCATACCCAGAACGCAGAATTAACATACCATGAACAATAAAGCACAGAGCACACACTAATGATAATTCACACAAACCAACAAGAAGTGATAAATACAGATATTATTTAATAAAAACAAATTATCACCGATATAAACTTCCCATGTGGAATTATTATTTACTTAACTGGCATTTATGTGCATGTCAAAATTCACCAACGAATGTCCAAAACTAACGAATTCTCCAAAACGGATACGATGACGTCAATCTTCATGGTACTGGCACAGTTCATGTTGTCCTTTCATCCCTGTTGCTGTTGATCACCTGGCTTGCCTCCGACCTGTCACCGTATGCTGAACCACATCGTGTCCCGTTTATATACCATCTCAGTGCATGACATTTAACCTCGAATATCTCCATAATGAATCACGAGATTTGATTTATAAACCAATCAAATCATTTCCGATATATCACTGATGGCACATTGCTGATCCTTATCACAGCGGCGAGAATCACAAACACAGAAATCCCTAAGAGTTATTTCCCTTGTCTAAATATACCACGTTTCCATTTCCTGTGCACGAGGTAGACCATGCCACTAATTCAGGTAGTACCAATTCAGGTAAGTCACTTATTATAATTCATAGATTTTAAACATCCCTTTTCCATTTTTAAAAGAATAACAATGTCGTAATTATTTATATTATAGTCCATTACGCATTTATGTGTGTCACAATAGTTCACGAATATTCACGCAGGGATCCAAATTTCACACATCGATGTCTGCCACGCAGTCCAACATAAATTATATATATACACTATGCCAGAATAGCATAACACCTCCCCCCAATTAAAAAAAATATATTGCTTCAATCGATATATATATATATATATATATATATATATATATATATATATATATATATATATTATGCACTTATCAACACATATGGTCAGTTAACTAATTTACTAATAATTAATAATCTAAACTACCATATAATACTACTTTCTTATATTACTATACACTACAAAGTTTCATACATTATCAATAACATCTTGACAATACATCCGCCACTACATTTTCACTTCCTTTAATGTGACAAATTTTAAGATTATATTCTTGTAATAATTGTAAAGACCACCTTAACAATCTTTGATTTTTACTTCTCATTTTGTGTACAAACACAAGAGGATTGTGATCAGTCCAAACAACAATAGGTTTCACTGGGTTACACAAATAAACCTCAAAATGATTCAATGCCAATGAAAGTGACAAGGTTTCTTTTTCAACAGTTGAATATTATAACTATTGCAAACTTTAGGGGGCCCCCTAGATCCGCCTCTGGTTATGTCAAGATACAGGGAGTCCGAATAAAGATGAATTCTGTGACATGGCAAATTTTCTTCAACCACAATCATCTCAGGATTGTGCCAAAAAAATGTAATAGTAATAGTATTCTTAATAAAAAATAAAAAATAAAACTCTTCTGGTTTTATCGGTACTAGATAAACTATTTTAAAAAGATAATTTGTTTAATGACACCTCTATTGATTTATTAATCATCGGCTGTTGGATGTCAAACATTTGGTAATTTTGACATATAGTCTTGGAGAGGAAACCCGTTACATTTTTTCCATTAGTAGCAACGGATATTTTATATGCACCATCCAAAAGACAGGATAGCGTATACCATGAACTTTGATATAACCGTTGTGGTACATTGGCTGGAGCGAGAAATAGCCCAATGGGCCCACCGACTGAACTCGATCCCGGGCCGACCACGCCTCAAGCGAGTGCTTTACCACTGGGCTACATATCTCTCAGATAAAACAATAAATGCCTAACATATGACTGGATACGGTATTAAAATGGGTTGTTACTTGCTGATGATCCGACTATTTTAAGTACTACGACCAAGGTTATGCAAGCAATGATCAACACTAGTTACACCTATGCTAACAAGTGGCACTTAAAATACAATCCTAGTAAAAGTTGTACGATCGCATTTACAAATAAGCGAAGAAGAAACCAGTGTGAAAAACGCTTCTATCTTGGTGAATCTCTAATATCTCAAGTGGAAGAAACAATATATGCCGGCATTCTATTTACAAGTCATAACTCCTGTCAAAATAGTGTTAATAGATCATGTGAAAAAGCCACTAAGTTAGTAAATTCACTGTACACAATATGACTCCATATAAATGTCATGAATCCAATCACAAGTGCAAATATATGGAAAAAGGGTTATACTTCCATCAGCAGTTTACGGGTGTGAACTACTTTACGATCTATCTCCAAACAATATTACTAAGATAGAAAGGTCTCAAAGGCAATTTGCTAGAAGAACGCAAGGACTTGCCCAACGTTCCCCTACCGCAACAACAACAGCAACGCTTGGTCTCTGGTCCCTGGAATCCTAAATTAATAAATGTAAATTGTTATTTCTTGGACGGTTATGTCGACAAGACACACCATATGTTTCTAAACAAATATTTCTTTGCAAATTAGGACAGTATCTAGTAAGTGTAAGAAATGGAACAAAAAACTTTATATCAGACATCTTTAATGTAGCATACAAATACAATATTACTGATGTTATATATTGCTATGTTCAAAATTGTACATTTGTAGACAAGGAGCGATGGAGAGCCAGGGTATACAGAACCCTTCTTGAATGGGAAAATGAAAGCCACCAGTCTCACCTGAGGGATACAGATGAACTTCTTCGATTTTATAACATCCACCCAGACATAACGATTCACTCTTTGGAAAATAGCTTATGTGCATCCAAAGTTCACACTTCCAATATCTTCCATAATTAAAATAGGCAGCATGAAATTATTTGATAGAAAATGCATTCTCTGTGACAAAGAAACCGTTCACTATACAAAACATATTTTACTAAATTGTGAAAAACTATTACAAATCAGAAAGATGACTGATAAAATAGCAAATATTTTTTCTGCACACGAATATATTATCTTCTGTGATCAAAATGACGACAAACTTTTAAACTGTATTCTTGGTGTCAAAGTTTGTACATGTGTGTCGCCAATATATAATAAAGTTTTAAGTGAAAGCTCAGTGTACATGTAGGGCAATATTACAGTTGTATATAATCACGTGAAATTAATTAATTAATTTATTTATGTTCCTACTTTTGTTTCTGTGTGTATAAAAATCTTCATAATATGGAGGAAATAAAGAGCATCTATCTATGCTCACCTTTCGCAAGACTTGACAAAATCACTGTTTTATAGTGATTTATGGGTGCATGTCATGACAATTCCGTATATTCCATTGAGCTCCATCCTGTGCACTTTGGGGTTTTCTAAGCTAGTCTTGGGAATGACATTCCTCCGACGGGCGGTGCAAGAGGGATGAAACGTGTTAATAGCAAGGCCTGTTGGGGGTCATCGTCCTTGACCTTTGTGTGTGTAAGGAAATGACCTTAGTGTGCAGGTGCGCGACCTTGAGCCTTGGTGTGCGACCTTGATGTGAGCCTGAAGTAGTTACAGGGACAACGCCTTCCCCGTGACCATGACCTATTTAGGCTGTTCCAGACCTACTGGGGCCATGGACTGACCCTGACTGATTTTAGTCTCCTGTTCCAGGTTGACCCTGACATATTTTAGACCCCAACCTGTTATGGTCTTGGCTTACTTACACTAATCATCAGATAGAAAAAGGGATATTTTAGTCTTTCATTCGCTCATTGAAAAGTCTACAGGCAAGATCTACATATATTTGCTTCAGAGGTTGATGATATTCACATTTTTGTGGCTTGTTTTTTATTTTGAAAGGAGATGGAATCGGGACATTCACCTAGCACTACTCAGTGCCCTGAACAGGTTGAATAATCTAGATGTCAGTTAGAATTTGGAACTAATGTCTACGTTGATGTTAAACTATTGAAAGGGGACATTGCTGTTCACATTCGTCCGTTTGACAAAGATTGTGTTGATTGTGTACAATCATTTACTGACAAACAGAATTTAATCCACTGTGATAAGTGTGGAACAACATTTACTAGAAGATATAGCCGACAGTGTCACACGAAGACGGTCCACTGCACTAAGTGGTTTAATTGTGATCACTGTCAACTGTCGTTTACTAGAAGATATAGCCGACAGTGTCACACGAAGACGGTCCACTGCACTAAGTGGTTTAATTGTGATCACTGTGAACTGGCGTTTACTAGAAGATATAGCCGACAGTGTCACACGAAGACGGTCCACTGCACTAAGTGGTTTAATTGTGATCACTGTCAACTGTCGTTTACTAGAAGAGACGGTCTTGAGCGCGACACGCAAAAACATGGTATGTCAGCTTAGCGAAGCCGATACATTCAAATTAACTGGTGTCCGACCAACAAGGTAGTGGATTCAGAATAACAGTTCAATGCAGTAACATTACAGAATGACTGAGACATAATACAGAATTAAGTAGTGTTGTTCCAACTGATAATATAGCATATTCACCTGACACCCATGGTCGTTAATTGTATTTTCGCTGTTTATTTATGTGGACTTCGCGTCTAACGATGGAAGAAGGCAGACGATCCAGTGATGAAACATTACCAACTCTCTACAAGGTGTCCGAATGTGAACAACGTGGTCAGATATTAAGTGTTTCAGACACGTGTGTGCTATTTTTCATGTTTGTATATTCAGCGTCACTATCGCAGGGTCACTCATATTGTTAGTGCTACACATGTTAATGATGCCTGTCCAATACACTAATAATGAATGAAGGAATGTATGGCCTATGAGTAATGTTACTTCTTGTTAGAGGCCACAACAAATGGTAAAAGTTATGCAAACACATGTACCTATTATCACTCCAACAAATGGGTTCTCTCAACGCACCCATGTCTGAAATTCTGTATGTATATGTATGTATAAAACTGTGAATAACAGGCTGTGTTTTGTCATTTATTCCATGTGTTCCTGCGTGCGTCCTTGGAGGTGTCCCTATGGTTTTGAGTCATAGCACTGCTACATGGTAATGTTTGGGTCACGATGTTTCTTGCGAGCTCGCACGATGGCACGATGAGATATATGCTTGGGAGGAGGAACACTGGTCATACGCATCACACACATTCAAACTGACACCCCTGTTGCATATGTTTATGCGCATGCGTGAGAAGGTATAAAAGTAAACTGGTAATGGTGTTCGTCATTTGAGGTAGAAGCTTCCAAGAAGCAACATGTCAGATCAGTACAAGTTGCATGTACCCGACGTGGATACGTGGACCTGTTTCTACAGACTGCAAGCACAAGACAACGCTGGAAAAGTCAGCTCAGTGTGGATCAATGTCAAGAACTCTACAATCTCTCGTGGAAAAAAGAAAAAGAGGAACAGAACAAATCTTCGACACTCAGTATCGTCATGGTCTCCCCAACGCAACAGGTGGTAGAGCAAGCTAAAGCCGATCTGAAATGGAAACAACAACAAGAACAACAACAGCAAAGTGGTACGGTTTGGAAAACCCCGAAACGGAAGAAGCATTTCTAAACAGACTATAAACGGAATCACATGGGCCAGATAATGTCATTTTACGTTGAGCATTTGATCAGACAAGATTATGAATCAGTTTCACATTTGAGAAAAAACAAAAAAAACTCGGCACGTACAAAACAGACATGGGCTCTTCTAATCTGAAAATAAACCTTCCCATCATCATAATCAGCAGCAGCAGCAACCTCTTAGTTTGCTACATCTCTTTACCATGATCGTGTCGGGACCCACTTCGTGTGGTAAACTGGTTTTGGTATACAAACTGCTAAGGGACTGTAAAATCTTCCCACTGCCTCAGCGCATCATCTGGTTCAACAAACGATGGCAACCCCTCTACGAAATCATTGGGGCAACCGATCGAGTGAAATTTGTCCAAGGCATACCTGAGAATTTGGAAAAGGTTCGTAATTGGGATCCCAGAGTCAGAAATCTCATCGTGCTGGACGACTTGATGTGTATGGCCAGTAAAGTTTCTCGCATCACTGACCTGTTCACGGAAGGAAGTCACCACAGAAACCCTTGGTGACTGCCGTCAATCAGAACCTCTTTTACAGTAAGGACCTGACACAGAGAAGAAACTACCATTAACTGGCGCTGTTCAACAACCCCATCGACAAGCAGCAAGTTCTGACGTTGGCACGGCAGATGTATCCGGAAAACACTTGCCATTTCATGCAACGGTTTGACGAAGCCACCCAGAGGCCCTATGGACATCTCTTGGTGGACTTGAAACCGACCATGCCCGAACACTGGGCGCCTGCGACCTAATGGTTTAGAAACAGGCATGACTGAACAGTATAAAAGCACAAACGTAACAGCGAATGTCTCAAAAGAGTTGCAACCACCGTCGAGGAAAGAGCGCTACATGCAAATCATGCAAAGAAATGCATTCAAGAGAAAACCACTTGGCATACCCGCCTACGAAAGTGACGACGAAGAAGATGATGAGGTAGAACCCTATCTGAAAAAGTCAAGAAGATGCAGTCTTGCGATACGTGTGGGCTGGTCTTTAAAGACGGGAGTGACTTGTAGCGGCACCTGCAATTTAAAACGTGCAAGGAGTGAAATGAAGAGCCGTTGGCCGATCTGGAAAACGAAGGCATACGTCTCATGGTGGAACGTGAATTCGACATCAGTCATGACTATCTCGAAAGCAAGAAGAAACGCTACAAAGAAAAAATATGTCATTGAAAAAAAAAAAACCTTGAAGACTTTACAATGGAAGTTATTTAAAGATACGTACTCCCGCTTACTCACGTATATGCATTACTTTGACAAAGGCCTCAACACGAGGAACATTCTACAGGCGGTGGATCGTAACAGAGATGTGAGACCACAGATTTGTTCTAAATTAAATCAGTATCGTTCCTGAATCAGCGAATATTTGGACGAAGTAGACGACAACGATACCGATGATGATTCCAGTACTGATGAAGATGATGAAGAGAAATGAACACTAATAACATTCACCTGTTGTCATTGAATTTTAATCCAATGTGTGTGTGTTGTACAACAAAAGTGATGTTTATTTGTCATTGTTACACGCGTTATTTCACCCTTCTTCGTCTGTGAAGTTAAATGCAATAAAAACAGCTAAGTGGTTGAGTGTGTTTTTGTTATTTTTTGTTTTGTTATTTCAACAGTCGCAGATTTTGATGGTTATTAGGGGTGGGACGTATCCCCATAATAAAATGCCCGCTTGATGCGCGATCGGTTTGGGATCGACCCCGTCGGTGGGCCTATTGGGCTATTTTTCGCTCCATCCAGTGCGCCACGACTGGTATACCAAAGGCCGTGGTATGTGTTATCCTGTCTATAAGATGGTGTATATAAAAGATCCCTTGTTACTCATGGAAAAATATAGCGTGTTTCCTCTCTAGAACTGTCAAAATCATGTTTGACATCCAATAGCCGATGATTAATAAATAGATGTGCTCTAGTGATGTTGTCAAACAAAAACAAACTTTGACGGTTATTAATTTTTCAGTGTGCATACCATAAAGGCGAATATGTAATAGAATTGCTTCTGCTGCCGTTGGCGGGCGCGCACCGGTATTTCTTTAGCAGTTTTGTTTCGAGTTCACACTCGCTTACCTCTGTTCATGCTGCCACAATGGCGACGTGTTTTCATAAACACTGTGTGGTCTTAATAAAATGCTTTTGGATGTGGTCCGACAGTTGTAATATGGCTATCAATAAAGGTCATAATGTTTTGCAGTTTGAATAGAAAGCGATTCATCGTTCATCGTGTGTATTCTTTGTTGTTAAACGAATGAATGAATGGCTCAACAACACTTCAGAGCACAAAGAAAAATTTCGACTATGTGTCAATGAAATATCCAACGAATGAAAATCGACACACGCATTTTGTCTGGCGTCACTGAAGTCTCACTTTAAACCGAACCATACCAACGTATGTTCTTTTCATAATTTGCATATGATCACCAGGCGCGGCACAGTATAAAAAATGGTGGTACGGCTCGAGGTTACCAGACTATCCTTTCAATTTCACCAGTGAAGGACATTTTCACACATACAACAAACATAACACACACACACACACACACACACACACACACGTGCACGTCGGCTCGAGGTTACCAGACTATCCTTTCAATTTCACCAGTGAAGGACATTTTCACACATACAACAAACATAACACACACACACACACACACACACACACACACGTGCACGTCGGCTCGAGGTTACCAGACTATCCTTTCAATTTCACCAGTGAAGGACATTTTCACACATACAACAAACATAACACACACACACACACACACACACACACACACACACACACACACACACACGTGCACGTCCACTGTGAACACAAACACAACAACACATGTTAGATGAAATACAGACGTGCCCTTCCTCAAGGCAGAAGTCTGTCACACACCTGCACACCAAGGTCAGGCTCACATCTAGGTAGCACACCTGCACACCAAGGTTCAAGGTCGCGCACCTGCACGCCAGGGCCATTGCCTAACACACACCAAGGTCAAGGACGATGACCCCCAATATGCCTTGCTACTACTGGGGCGGTCCTCCTAAGCCAAATCATCTATCAGTTGTCAGTCATGCGATGTGCTCGCATCGGTCAAATATACATAACATATTAATTTTTCTCTCATCCTCAGATATATGAGACAGACATGAAAGAAATCTATGTAAGAAATTTCTGTCTTAATGGGATATCAGGCGCTTGCGTTTAACATGACGTCGTTGGTAATATATATATATATATATATATATATATATATATATATATATATATATATATATATATATATATATATATATGACGGACCATTTTATTTAACACATGAAACAAACACTGCAAATATGACACTGTAGTTTATTTATGATAAAATTGTCAAATAAAAAAGTTACTTCTTCAGCCATCTTTGCCTGTTCGTGTAACATAATGGTTTTTTATCGAATGATATGTGGTTATGTGGAATAGAAAAAGTACCCCCTCGGTGGTGAAAATTTCGACCTTGGGAGTCGGCAAGCCTCGTTCCAGGTCAAAATTTCCACCACCCCGGGTGTACGCTATCTATCGCACATGACCACGTATGATCGAGAGAGAAACCCGCTGTCACCACTTCATGGGCTACTCTTTTCGATTAGCAGCAAGGGATCTTTTATATGCACCATCCCACAGACAGGATGGTACATACCATGGCCTTTGTTACTCCAGTCGTGGAGCTCTGGCTAGAATGAGAAATAGCCAAATAGGTCCACCGACGGGGATCGACCCTAGACTGACCTCGCATCAGGCGAACGCTTTACCACAGGGTTACGTCCCGCCCCTCGTCTATAGGACAGTCGGTCCCGAGGATATCATTTACCAGAGATTCCATCCCTCTTGCACCGATGTGTGCAGTAAGTTTTAATATTAAGGTATCAACATATTTTATTTACTTTAGAAATGTATTTGTAACTATTGTCCTATGCGCAATTTTATACTGAAACCATAATACAGTTGAGTCTTTAATACATTTCAAATGGTAAAGCATAATAAACATGCTTATTATCACCGGTGAGGAAATAGAAATCATCTTATGAATTGGTGTAACGTACAATATTATTGAACGATCTAGCGCTTGCGAACCAATGACTTTATTGGTACTAAATATGACAATGTTATTGAACGATTTGGCGCTTACAAACCAATGACTTTATTGGTACTAAACATAACAATGTTATTGAACGATTTGGCGCTTACAAACCAATGACTTTATTTGTACTAAACATGACAATGTTATTGAACGATTTGGCGCTTACAAACCAATGACTTTATTTGTACTAAACATGACAATGTTATTGAACGATTTGGCGCTTACAAACCAATGACTTTATTTGTACTAAACATGACAATGTTATTGAACGATTTGGCGCTTACAAACCAATGACTTGTAGTAAATATGACACCATCACGATTTGAAAAACATCACATAGTTTAAAGAGTTTGCATTTACATTTTGTAATAAAACAATATTTTAATATAATTAATTTTTGTTCGCACTTCGATAAAATAAGAGCTTCTTTTTTTTTCTTTTTTTTTTATAAAATGAGACCTGACCATTAGAGATGTCGATGCAGTTGATGTGGTTTCAGACTAATGTGTAATATCCGTTTCATTAAAATGTTTTAGGGATGGGTTTTTTTTTGTTTGTTTTTTTTGTGCTTTTTGTGGGGGGGGGTTAACAATTTATGTCTGTACAACATGTGGAGAAAGCTAACGGTAAAGTACGAGGGGTAAATTGGGCTTTGTCATAGTTGTTAACAATGTTCTGCACACTTTAGGCTTAGCTCGGTCAAACTGGCCTCTGTCGTAGTTGTTAACAATGTCCTGCGGACTTAAGGCTTAGCTCGGTCAAAGTGGCCTCTGTCGTAGTTGTTAACAATGTCCTGCGGACTTTAGGCTTAGCTCGGTCAAACTAGCCTCTGTCGTAGTTGTTAACAATGTGTTGCGGACTTTAGGCTTAGCTCGGTCAAAGTGGCCTCTGTCGTAGTTGTTAACAATGTCCTGCGGACTTTAGGCTTAGCTCGGTCAAACTAGCCTCTGTCGTAGTTGTTAACAATGTGTTGCGGACTTTAGGCTTAGCTCGGTCAAAGTGGCCTCTGTCGTAGTTGTTAACAATGTGTTGCGGACTTTAAGCTTAGCTCGGTCAAAGTGGCCTCTATCGTAGTTGTTAACAATGTTCTGCGGATTTTAGGCTTAGTTCGATCAAACTGGCCTCTGTCGTAGTTGTTAACAATGTTCTGCACACTTGCACACTTGCACACTGTGTTGCGGACTTAAGGCTTAGCTCGGTCAAACTGGCCTCTGTCGTAGTTGTTAACAATGTGCTGCGGACTTTAGGCTTAGCTCGGTCAAACTGGTCTCTGTCGTAGTTGTTAACAATGTTCTGCGGACTTTAGGCTTAGCTCGGTCAAACTGGCCTCTGTCGTAGTTGTTAACAATGTTCAACACACTTTAGGCTTAGCTCGGTCAAACTGGCCTCTGTCGTAGTTGTTAACAATGTTCTGCAGACTTTAGGTTTAGCTCGGACAAACTGGCCTCTGTCGTAGTTGTTAACAATGTTCTGCACACTTGCACACTTGCACACTGTGTTGCGGACTTAAGGCTTAGCTCGGTCAAAGTGGCCTCTGTCGTAGTTGTTAACAATGGTCTGCGGACTTTAGGCTTAGCTCGGTCAAACTGGTCTCTGTCGTAGTTGTTAACAATGTTCTGCGGACTTTAGGCTTAGCTCGGTCAAACTGGCCTCTGTCGTAGTTGTTAACAATGTTCAACACACTTTAGGCTTAGCTCGGTCAAACTGGCCTCTGTCGTAGTTGTTAACAATGTTCTGCAGACTTTAGGTTTAGCTCGGACAAACTGGCCTCTGTCGTAGTTGTTAACAATGTACTGCGGACTTTAAGCTTAGCTCGGATAAATTGGCCTCTGTCGTAGTTGTTAACAATGTTCTGCACACTTTAGGCTTAGCTCGGTCAAAGTGGCCTCTGTCGTAGTTGTTAACAATGTTCTGCACACTTTAGGCTTAGCTGTCGTAGTTGTTAACAATGTGCTGCAGACTTTAAGCTTAGCTCGGACAAATCGCTGAGCTAACAGCTAAACGAAAAGTCTCAAGTAACATTTTGCTCAGCTAATAGCTATCAAAATATAGAGTATCAACATGTTTTAGTTACTCTGGAAATGTATTTGTAACTACTATCCTATGCAAAATTGTGTACTGAAATCCTAATACCGGTTGGTTTTTAATCATTTTAAATGGTAAAGCATAATAAATATTATTATTATCACAGCAGGAACTCATAACCAGGGAAATAAAAATCACTTTCTGAATTCGTGTAACGTACGATATTTTAAAACGATTTGGCGCTTACAAACCAATTACTTTGTCGATACTAAATATGACACGTACACAGTGATGTCACATAGTTTATAGAGTTTGCATTTACGGCTCTATACATGCTCATGTATGTGTATGAGAAGTGGCTTACATCGTTTCTCTACACATGCTCATGTATGTGTATGAGAAGTCGCTTACATCGTTTCTCTACACATGCTCGTGTATGTGTATGAGAAGTGGCTTACGTCGTTTCTCTACACATGCTCATGTATGTGTATGAGAAGTGGCTTACATCGTTTCTCTACACATGTCATGTATGTGGTGTATGAGAAGTCGCTTACATCGTTTCTGTATACATGCTCATGTATGTGTATGAGAAGTGGCTTACATCGTTTCTCTACACATGCTCATGTATGTGTATGAGAAGTCGCTTACATCGTTTCTGTACACATGCTCATGTATATGTATGAGAAGTCGCTTACATCGTTTCTGTATACATGCTCATGTATGTGTATGAGAAGTCGCTTACATCGTTTCTGTATACATGCTCATGTATGTGTATGAGAAGTGGCTTACATCGTTTCTGTATACATGCTCATGTATGTGTATGAGAAGTGGCTTACATCGTTTCTCTACACATGCTCATGTATGTGTATGAGAAGTCGCTTACATCGTTTCTCTACACATGCTCATGTATGTGTATGAGAAGTCGCTTACATCGTTTCTGTATACATGCTCATGTATGTGTATGAGAAGTGGCTTACATCGTTTCTCTACACATGCTCATGTATGTGTATGAGAAGTCACTTACATCGTTTCTCTACACATGCTCATGTATGTGTATGAGAAGTGGCTTACATCGTTTCTGTATACATGCTCATGTATGTGTATGAGAAGTGGCTTACATCGTTTCTCTGCACATGCTCATGTATGTGTATGAGAAGTCGCTTACATCGTTTCTCTACACATGCTCATGTATGTGTATGAGAAGTCGCTTACATCGTTTCTGTATACATGCTCATGTATGTGTATGAGAAGTGGCTTACATCGTTTCTCTACACATGCTCATGTATGTGTATGAGAAGTCGCTTACATCGTTTCTCTACACATGCTCATGTATGAGAAGTGGCTTACATCGTTTCTGTATACATGCTCATGTATGTGTATAAAAAGTGGCTTACATCGTGTCTCTATCCATGCTTATGTATGTGTATTGAATGTAATAGGTTTTTAGAGTAAAGTAAAGTTTGTTTTATTTAACATTGCCACTAGAGCACATTGATTTTTTATCTTATCATCGGCTATTGGACGTATGATCATTCTGACACTGTTTTTTAGAGGAAACCCGCTGTCGCCACATAGGCTATTCTTTTACGACAGACAGCAAGGGATCTTTTATTTGCGCTTCCCACAGACAGGATAGCACAAACCATGGCCTTTGTTGAACCAGTTATGGATCACTGGTCGGTGCAAGTGGTTTACACCTACCCATTGAGCCTTGCGGAGCAATCACTCAGGGTTTGGAGTCGGTATCTGGATTAAAACCCCATGCCTCGACTGGGATCCGAACCCAGTACCTACCAGCCTGCAGACCGATGGCCTAACCACGACGCCACCGAGGCCGGTGGTTATTAGAGAAAGAAACAGCTACGGTAATAAATACAATAACAAACCCATTACCAGTTATTATCGAATTAAATGTTATATCCCTTCACACTCGGACACACATTTTTTTTATAATAAATGGTAACTCGTTTAATATCCTCTGTTTAAGAGTTTATTTTAACAACATATTTAATAGAAAACTCTGTTAACTGTGCACTATCTGTATTAATGTCAATATTGACGTCGTGCTAACTTTCATAGCAGGACCCCATTTGACAAAACATCGTAACCATATGTTAACCATGCGTTCACAAACTGACTAAAAGTTTTCACAAAATATTGTATGCCTAGCTTTGCACGTAGACGTAACTCTGCAATGAAACCACAATTATTGTTACTACTAACAGAACCCAGAGGCGGATTTAGCCCCCCCCCCCCCCCCCTAAATTTTGCGATAGTTATAATTTTATTATATATTAATTTTAATTTTGTTACGATCCCCCTCCAAACCTCCCCCAAAGTTATCTTGGCATTCCACGTCATGTCACACCCCCCCCCCCCCCCAAATGGATTTTCTGGATCCGCCACTGGAACCACCAATACGAATTGCAGCACACGTATTTCATGTACTTCTGTCTTTAAAACGTTCCATAATCCGTAATGGTAAATGTTTGGTTTGGAGGGCGGGACGTAGCCCAGTGGTACAACGGTCACTTGATGCGCGGTCGGTCTAGGATCGATCCCCGTCGGTGGGCCCATTGGGCTATTTCTCGCCCTAGCCAGTGCACCACGACTGATATATCAAAGGCCGTGGTATGTGCTATTCTTTCTGTGGGACGGTTCATATGAAATATCCCTTGCTATTAATGGAAAAATGTAGCGGGTTTCCTTCCTATGACTGTGTCAAAATTACCATATGTTTGACATCCAATAGTCGATGATTTATAAATCAATGTGCTTTAGAGGTGTCGTTAAACAAAACATTTTTTTTGGGGGGTGGGGTGTGGGGGTGAAACATGCCAAACACAGTATAACTGCTAATCGCAGAAGTAAATTTACGATGTTTTGTGAAATGGGGACCCTGATATGAAAGTTATTACGGCGTCAATATCGACATTAATACAGATATTGCATCGACGTCGCTTACTCCGAATAAGACGACCTAAGGTAAAGTGTCAGAATCTGCTGCCAACCGTCTTGGAAAGCCACGCCCACATGTAGTTCCTAAACATTGCAAGATGCCTGTTGTCGACGCTGTACCCAAGCCAAAGATGTTCTATTGGCAATAGGTCTGGAGACATGGATGACATCATAAAATTTGAACTTGACATCATTGAAAGTACTCGACGACTCGTTCCAGCATGCGCACCACGACTGGCATGTGATAACCTGTCTGTTGGATGGTGCATATACAATATCCCTTGCTACTAATGGAAAGATGTTTCCTCTCTATGTCAAAGTATCACATGTTTGACATCCAATTGACAATGATTAATAAACAGATAGTTGTGTTGTTAAAGCTGCCATCTCTGGTTTCAGTTTTATAAAATCAAGTTCTAAGTTCAAATACAAGCATAACTGCACTTTTAATTCACTCGCGAGTTGTCGCCATTAACGCATATCGTCAAATGCTTACTACGCACTTCGAACAATTTTCGCCATTTTGTAATGCAACAGTAGCTACACCGTGCTAATTTTAGCCGTATTTGACGTCGGTAGGAGCCCGTCAAAGGTGTCCCACTTTCAAAATACTGGGTTTATTTTTAACTTGGAAAAGCCAGCGTAGTGAATCCAGTGCGGAGTGCGGCGTTTTATATGCACCAAAATGTGATTGGATTAACTGTTTTAAATGCTTAAATAATAAAAATATTCCAGGGACTGCCGCTTGTTGTTAAAGCTGCCATCTCTGGTTTCAGTCTTGTAAAATCAAGTTCTAAGTTCAAATACAAGCATAACTGCACTTTTAATTCACTCGCGAGTTGTCGCCATTAACGCATATCGTCAAATGCTTACTACGCACTTCGAACAATTTTCGCCATTTTGTAATGCAACAGTAGCTAAACCGTGCTAATTTTAGCCGTATTTGACGTCGGTAGGAGCCCATCAAAGGTGTCCCACTTTCAAAATGCTGGGTTTATTTTTAACTTGGAAAAGCCAGCGTAGTGAATCCAGTGCGGAGTGCGGCGTTTTATATGCACCAAATGTGATTGGATTAACTGTTCTAAATGCTTAAATAATAAATATATATATAATATGGAATGCTTAATGGTGCATAATATTAATAATTGCAGGTAGACAGTCGATCATAACTATTAAATTACATACGAAATTGTGTCCGTTACACTATGTTCGTTACACCTTGTCTAACAATGACACTGGACTCACTGTTCCGATTTGTTTGCGTATTTTCACGAATAACGCATTTATTTGCATCGTCAGTATTTAATTAAATTTAATATACATGACGTCATGATGTACGATTTGTTATCTGTGTTTATTCCACTGAAAAATATGTGCATGTTTGCTTCCGAAACTGTTTTTATTACCGATTCAGATAGTAGAAACCTTTTCGTTAGGCGAGGAAGTGAATTTCTGTATCATATTGTTAACACAGACTTTTTAACGATTGTAATTGCATATCAAATATATTTTTCTGAATAAAATATTAGTGGCTGTATATGAAACGTGTTTCTGATCGTTCGAACATTTGTACTAGATTAAATTTCCTTTTATTTCCTAAAATATAGTTTTTTCATACGTACGAAATTATTTGAAGACAAAATCCAGTTTGGGCTTCTTACAAATATTAAGATGACCACAAACGCATTGGATATACAGACACTGATATTCTAAACAAGAAAACATATTTAATATGTAAGTTTAATCGTAGAAATATTTTATTAGTAGGAAACATGTTACAAAAGAGCAAACTCAGGAATGTCCCTTTAATAATGCAGCTAGCGATACATCAAATCGCAGCTAGTCGTACACATTGATATATACACAAACACATGAATATTAATTGCAAATATCAAAACGTTATTAAAATGCCGTTTTAACGAGTCGGTCATTCTGTAAAAGAAGGAGATTGCACACAATCTGACAAACAATAATAGTAATATAAAAGTTTATTAACGTCAAAAAATAAATGAACAAGTCGATGACTACTCCACAATTCAGTAGTAACAAAGGGCCTTTGTTGCAAGCGACTGGAGCATGAACGCACCGGAAATAATTTAGTGTCTAATTGGGGCCGCTTAGCGCTATGCAAATCAGGGCAGATAAGTATGTTTCTAATAGAGGCTATATTTGACGATACTAGGAAATATGCGATAAACGTTTTATGACATTATCTACGTTACTGTCACCTGTCAGAAAGTCTATCCTTGGTTTTGTTTTATCCTCTGAATGGTCTAGATAAGTAATCTTACGAAACGATCTTAGCGCATAAGGTAGTTATGCATTTAAGGCTAACGTTAAGATCGCGTCGTAAACACGGGACCCTCAAGCATAAGCGTACAAAACAGGGGGGAGGGGCATGGTGTGGGTTGGGGTTGCAGCTGCTGGAGCAAAACCTCAAATTCGGGCAAAATGTGCTAACCTGACACCTTTTCACCATGTATTTCCATCATCTATTCTCAGTATTAGTTGTAATCCATGCACAAATGCGCAGTGATTCGTTTCCAACCCTATATAGCGCTTTAGTAGTAGTGCTAATATAATAAATGTTGTTATCCGGATTCGGGCATTTTCGTCTAATTCGGGCAAAAGCCAGCCCTCCCCCCCCCCCCACCCCTTACAAAACTGGGAGCCCGTATGCCAATACCCTCAACAGTAATTCTCTATAACTAAAAGGGATTGGGATTTATCTCAGTCGGTTGAGTGTTCGCCTGAGGTGCTTGCTTCGCAGGATCGAACCACCTCGATGGATCCATTCAACAGATTATTACTTTTGTCCAACCAGTGCACCACAACTGGTCAAAAGCCGTGGTATGTGCTTTCCTGTCTGTGAGAAAGTGCATATAAAAGATCCCTTGCTACATACATGTAAGTGCCCAGGACAGGCGTGCGTTACAACAGCTTCCTCTGAATGTGCACTACGAGTCAAAATTACCAAATGTTTCACATCCAATAGCCGATGCTTAATAAACCAATCTGCTCTATTGGTGTTGTTGAATAAAACAAACTTTACCTTTACCTTTATCTATAAATAAAAGAGCACACAGGATCCATCTTAGCGACAGAACTGTGACAATTATAAAAGGACATATGGTCAAGTACCACACAGATATTGGGAGAGGAAACCCGCTGTTGCCACTTCATGGGCTACTCCTTTAGATTAGCAGCAAGGGATATTTCATATGCACCATCCCACAGACAGGGTAGTACATACCGCGGCCTTTGATATTCCAGTCGTAGTTCACTGGCTGGAACGAGTATTCACAATAAAGTAACACTACCATGATTTTGCTGTATCTGTATCTGTAATGTATGTATGTATGTATGTATGTATGTATGTGTACCATATATATCCATGTTGATGATAGTGTTGGTGTATAGTTATGTCGTACTTCAACACCATTTGAATATCGTCCACCATAATGAATTGCCTGCGTTTCTTTCTCACTCCACTATAACTAAACACACTTTAATCAATGCAAGTAGCATTAGCAGTTATAGCTCTAGCCATCTCGGTAAAAATCCATTATATCATTATGTGTAACCACTGGAGAGTCTCATAGCTGCGCATGTTATGAACTGAAAATATATAATTCATCACCACAAACTGCACTGTTCGTTGTTACAGAATATTGAGTAACATGGTGGGAATACGGTGACCATTAGAACTGGGAATTATGCATGTCGCTAATTCATAAACTTATCACAATCTACCTTGGGTTTCGTGGACAAAAACATTCAATTGTAGGTTGCTATTGAGAGAGATAGTAAATAATTAATGGCAATTTTATGATGCATTCGCCAAAAAACAATTAGTGTACAAAATACTCGACGGAATATGTTGGATAAAATAGGTCGCAACATTATGTGGTTTTTTAATAATTATTATGATGAGGATTTGTTTTGAAGGGACACATTCCCGTGTAGTTTTCTTTTCTTTATCTTTCCATCTCTTTGGTTGTCTCAGTTGTGGTGGAGGACGGCTATTTAGTAACTAATATATATTTACTTCTACTCTTGGTCTCAGTGGTGAGGGGAGGACGGCTATTTAGTAACTAATATGTATTTACTTCTACTCTTGGTATCAGTTGTGGTGGAGGACGGCTATTTAGTAACTAATATGTATTTACTTCTACTCTTGGTCTCAGTGGTGAGGGGAGGACGGCTATTTAGTAACTAATATGTATTTACTTCTACTCTTGGTCTCAGTGGTGAGGGGAGGACGGCTATTTAGTAACTAATATGTATTTACTTCTACTCTTGGTCTCAGTGGTAAGGAGAGGACGGCTATTTAGTAACTAATATGTATTTACTTCTACTCTTGGTCTCAGTTGTGGTGGACGACGGCTATTTAGTAACTAATATGTATTTACTTCTACTCTTGGTCTCAGTGGTGAGGGGAAGACGGCTATTTAGTATCTAGTATGTATTTACTTCTACTCTTGGTCTCAGTGGCGAGGGGAGGACGGCTATTTAGTAACTAATATGTATTTACTTCTACTCTTGGTCTAAGTGGCGAGGGGAGGACGGCTATTTAGTAACTAATATGTATTTACTTCTACTCTTGGTCTAAGTGGCGAGGGGAGGACGGCTATTTAGTATCTAGTATGTATTTACTTCTACTCTTGATCTCAGTGTCGAGGGGAGGACAGCTATTTAGTATCTAGTATGTATGTGCTTCTACTCTTGGTATCAGTTGTGTGTCTGTGTGTGTGTGGGGGGGGGGGGGGGGGCTACTTAGTAGCTAGTATGTATTTACTTCTACTCTTGGTCTCAGCGGTGAGGGGAGGACGGCTATTTAGTATCTAGTATGTATTTACTTCTATTCGTGGTCTCAGTGGTGAGGGGAGGACGGCTATTTAGTATAAAGTATGTATTTGCTTCTACTCTTGGTCTCAGTGGTGAGGGAAGGATGGCTATTTAGTATTTAGTATGTATTTACTTCTATTCGTGGTCATAGTGGTGAGGGGAGGACGGCTATTTAGTATAAAGTATGTATTTGCTTCTACTGTTGGTATCAGCCGTGGGGGGGGGGGGGGGGGGGCTACTTAGTATCTAGTATGTATTTACTTCTACTCTTGGTCTCAGTGGTGAGGGAAGGACGGCTATTTAGTATCTAGTATGCGTTTACTTCTATTCTTGGTCTCAGTGGTGAGGGGAGGACGGCTATTTAGTATCTAGTATGTATTTACTTCCACTCTTGGTCTCAGTAGTGAGGGGAGGACGGTTATTTAGTATCTAGTATGTATTTACTTCTGTTCTTGGTCTCAGTAGTGAGGGGAGGACGGCTATATAGTATCTAGTATGTATTTGCTTCTACTCTTGGTGTCAGTGGTGATGGAAGGACGGCTATTTAGTATGTAGTATGTATTTACTTCTACTCTTGGTCTCAGTAGTGAGGGGAGGACGGCTATTTAGTATGTAGTATGTATTTACTTCTACTGCTTGTCTCAGTGGTGAGGGAAGGACGGCTGTTTAGTATCTAGTATGTATTTACTTTTACTCTTGGCCTCAGTGGTGGTGGTGGGGGGGGGGGGGGGACGGATATTTACTTTCATTCTTGGTCTCAGTGGTGAGGGGAGGACGGCTATTCAGTATCTAGTATGTATTTACTTCTACTCTTGGTCTCACTGGTGAGGGAAGGACGGCTATTTAGTATCTAGTATGTATTTACTTCTATTCTTGGTCTCAGTGGTGAGGGAAGGACGGCTATTTAGTATCTAGTATGTATTTACTTCTATTCTTGGTCTCACTGGTGAGGGAAGGACGGCTATTTAGTATCTAGTATGTATTTACTTCTATTCTTGGTCTCAGTTGTGAGGTGAGGACGGCTATTTAGTATCTAGTATGTATTTACTTCTATTCTTGGTCTCAGTGGTGAGGGAAGGACAGCGATCTCTGATACTTGTGTAGCAAATCATGATGCGGTACTAAACAAAATGTTACCTGCTATCTCTCTCTCTCTCTCTCTCTCTCTCTCTCTCTCTCTCTCTCTCTCTCTCTCTCTCTCATTGTCTGACATGTTATTGATCTGGTGATAATAAATTTATAATTAAAAACTATATGATATTTATATTAACACTATTGGCACCTACAAAGTAATATTGAAAATTTCAGGCAATCTGCTTAAAATTTTATTGGTAAGGTGTGTGGACATTATGTAATATATTATTTATTCGCAAAAAATAATCTTTCAAAACATTTATTCTAAACCCTGTGACATATTCTAACAAATAGTATAAATCTGTAATGTGTGATTTTAATATGTATGTTAAGAGCTGAACAATTAACATAACATCCACTTGCAACATATTGTTATGATATTCAATGCTGCTGTATTTATGTATTACATATAGGTTGCCTATTTGAATTCTTTGAACGCATAACACCAAAGGATGTAATTGAAATAATGATGGAATGCATATTCACCAAGCCCTTCGCCTGTCAGTACAACTGGGTTGGCAGGAGGGGAAAAAACGGTATCAGGAAATTAATTCTCAGAAAGATGATAAAAGGTATTATTACCCCTAATATTATGGTTCAAAATATCTTGGTACGTATCAAAATGTTACGTCCCACTAGGAGTGTTACGTCCCACTTGATGTCACAAATGATCACCGTCTGAATTCTTATACAATGATTTCTCAATTTAAAACATAATTATTAGGGTAATAAATAGGATATTAGACTTGAAATAATTTTTATTTATCACTCACTAAGGCAAATGAAAATCATTTCATTTGTGACATAAACTTGATAACAAATGGACACTCGTTTAAGATCCCATAATAAACTGTGCACAGACATGAAATATCTAGTTTTTGTTAGAAATTTGTTAGTATATATTGTTTACAATAATTAATTTTGCTAATAATGTCAGTTAAAAGCCATTAACTCAATAATGTTCAAATTCTAATTTTTTCAAGCTATAATTGGGTTAACTTGTAACATAATTCTACATCTAATAAGTTGAAAATATGTATTTAATATTTGCCATCTCTTATTTTCTGAAGAAGCTGCCAAAAATAGCACATCTGTATGTGGCAAGACATGTAATAGCTAGGTAATTTAGTTTTAGAATTATGAAGAAGTACTTTCATGGGGCAAGACATGTAATAGCTAGGTAATTTAGCTTTAGAATTATGAACAAGTACTTTCATGGGGCAAGACATGTAATAGCTAGGTAATTTAGCTTTAGAATTATGAATAAGTACTTTCATGGGGCAAGACATGTAATAGCTAGGTAATTTAGCTTTAGAATTATGAATAAGTACTTTCATGGGGCAAGACATGTAATAGCTAGGTAATTTAGTTTCAGAATTACGAATAAGTACTTTCATGGGGCAAGACATGTAATAGCTAGGTAATTTAGTTTCAGAATTATGAATAAGTACTTTCATGGGGCAAGACATGTAATAGCTAGGTAATTTAGTTTCAGAATTATGAATAAGTACTTTCATGGTCGGTTTGGGATCGATCCCCGTCGGTGGGCCCACTGAACTATTTCTTGTTCCAGCCAGTGCATCACGACTGGTATATCAAAGGCCGTGGTATGTGTTCTCCTGCTTGTCGGATGGTGCACATAAAATATCCCTTGCTACTAATGGATAAATATAGTGGGTTTCCTCTCTAAGAATGACCGAATGTTTGACATTCAATAGCCGATGATTAATAAATCAATATGCTCTAGTGGTTTCGTTAAACAAAACAAACTTTAAGTACTTTCATTTTGACTCGAGGGAAATGTTAAGTGTTATTTTGTTTATAACAGTAATAGTCTGAACAAGGTGACATTTGCGTATACTGAATAGACACAAACAAACCTTTTATTCTGTGGTATATACTTTAATTTTAAATAATTTCGTTATCTTCTGCATTTGTCATATATTGTAGCACTTGATGAGAAGAGGCAACGTGCGAGGCCAGCAGCTATGGAGACGTAGTCGGAATCCGAAAAAGACGATGCACAAGATTGATATGTAGTTCGATAATAAATGTTACAACTCTGCTTTTGTTATTCTTAATTACATTTAGTCCATGAGCCAGACCCTGGATTTTTGAGATTGACTACCAAAAAAGGTGACCAGATCCAACAGTGATTTTTGGTTAGTCTGGTACCTGAGGGGTCCAAAAAACTGTGATGGACTTTTTGGAAGTGTAGCTTAGTGCCCGTCTTTAAAGATGGCCGCCGGTTTGGAACTAAAATATGATACTTCATAAAAATGACTGTGGAGTTCTAACCACATGACCTACAGACGTAGGGTTTGGAGTATTTTGTTCATCTTTGGATTACGCATCTTATGCTGTATTATGTTGTCTGTTCCAAATTTAAGAAATAATGTAAAAAATGTGCGGGTTTTTTTCACATTTTTCTAGTAAAGTTTATCACCATTCTTTATCTATACATGTTATGGTCAAATTTCCACCTAGGTCATCTAGATGTATTCATATGCCATCCATAACCACCATTACATGGTCTTGTTTGACAATTTTTGTACTCTATTAACGCGTTTTACAATAGATACCTAATTCTTGTTTTCGGCTCTTTTGGGGTAGGGGTAGTGTCAGATCTTTAATAAGCTGCTATAAGGAATCATAAAGATGACTTGGGGACATGAATTTAGGCTAATTTGATATCAAAATACATTTTGTATTCGTATATTTATAATTGTACACCACTTCAACCCTTATTCCGATTCTGATAAACGCTGTTTATTTCAGATGTGAAGCCATGACAGAGCCCCCACAGAAACGCGCCAAACTTGACTCCTGCATAATCTGTGGAAAGAACTCTCCTCCTGATCAACTGGTGAGGCCAAGAGATCTGGAATCTTGGAAAATGCTTTGTAATGCTGCAGAGATACGGCATTTTGAACCTATCATAAAACTGTCGACTGACAATCTAAGTGTTGTACCCAATGTACTGTATCATCGTGAATGCAGATCAGGATTTACGCACAAAAAGGAACTGACACGGCTACAAAACGTGGTAAAAAAGCAAGAATTGGTTAGGAATGAAGGGGAAAAGACAGAACCAAGGCATTCATTGCGACAAACGGGAACTGAAGAAAACTCACGTGTGTATGATAAGGTGTGCATTTTCTGTGAACGTAAAAACAAGTATGTAAAAGGAACACAGAGTAGAGAACCCTTGATACAGGCCGTAGACCTTCGGGCTGACCAGACTATTCGAGACATTGCAATAAAGACCGCTACTGAACGACTTCTCGCCATAACTTCCAGAGACATTGTTGCAGCAGAGGCACATTACCATCGTAGTTGTTACAAATTGTTCACACAAAAGGCTGATTCAAAATGTGATGACAAAACAGAAAACAACCCAGTGAAAGATTCCTTGAACTTGTTGTATGAATATATCCACACAGATATATTTCTAAATCCTCGCATAGTTCCTCGCACCGACCTAACGGCAAAACTAGAGTCAATCATTCGGGATAAAGGAGCTGACATTGAAGAATCGACCAAAACGCACATTCGTAGAAATTTAGAAACAGAGTTTGGTTACTTGCTAAGTTTTTTCACCACTGGCTGCAGGGTTTATGTCCGCCCACATAACCTAACTACGGATGCTATTGCCTGTGATCTCCTAGATGTAAAATCAAAATTAGAAACATTCCAACAGGGCCACGAATGTACGCAAATAATTGCACAGGCAGCACTAATACTACGAGACGGTATTAAAGATGGTAAAAGTATCAAGGAAGTTGCACAAACCTGGCCTCCTAATCCCCAGGACTTGACCGACAAATTCGAACTGCCAGACTGCTTAAATAAGTTTTTAAAGCTAGTTGTTGGTGGAGAGCAGACCATTCCATCTGACCGCGTAAACAGGCTGGCATGGTCATTGGGACGAGATATTGTTAGCGCTGTCACTAACGCCAAAGTTCTGACAGCCAAGCACATGCTCTTGCCGTGGGTCGTTGACTGGTAATGTAGAACTAATCCGAATGCTGAATAGATTGGGACACTCTTGCTCTTACACCAAATTGGAGGAAATAGACACTGCCCTTTGCATTGAAAAGATTCAAAACACTAGTTCCGAATATTCTCTCCCTTCGAGAATCCATCCCTGTGTGCCTACTGTGCTTGCTTTTGACAACATCGACCGAGTAGAGGAGACGTTAAGCGGGGCGGGAACCTCTCATCGCGTGAATGGCATCGTAGTCCAGCCAGTGTCCTTATCATGTGCACCAGCAAAGGAGAAACCAACCATGACAAAAGGCGATCCAAACAGCCATCGGAGCCTGTCCTACCCATTTACATCTCGGGTAAGAGGGAGGGTCCTCCACCATTAAAAGCAGCAAACCTGTCTATGCCATTGGCCGATGCAACTGCAAGCGCTCACCACAAGAATCTTATTTGGATACTTGCTCGCCTCCATGATATCTCCAATCACACTATCAGCGCATGGACTGGGTTTAATATAAAAACCCGGCAATATCACCATATCAGCAGACAAGATTGGATACTTGCCAACTATAAATGCACCCCCTACCGAGTTATCCACCGTTCATGAAGTTCTCTGTCGATCACTGTCTATACAGCAGGATTTACAACTCGAGAACATTGCCGTCATCATGGACCAAGCCCTGTAAGCAAAAGCAACTGAGGTCATCTGGAAGCACAAACTTCGGTTCGAGACTATCCAGTTGATGATGAGAAACTTCCACATAGTTTGCAATTTGTTGTCAATCATAGGAAAAATGTATCCTGATGCTGGACTTCGAGATCTTGCTGTTGAATCGGGAATTATAGCTGAGGGGTCCATAGATAAGGTGTTAGATGGAAAACAGTATAACGGGGGTGTTCATCTACACAAACTCACCTATGAAGATCTGATGAGAATAGCTTGGACCGGGTTTTTAGATTGGTTGGAGGTAAACCATATCAGAGACCTTCAAAATCTGAATGAGACATTGCACCTTGTTTCCGAATTGCGTGAAAATACGTGTGCAGCAACCCTTCAGTCTACTCTAAAGGATGGTTCTTGCCAGAGGATCCTACATCTCTTTGGACAGTACCTAGACATTATGCGGCGTGAAGGTGGTCAACTGGCAGCATTCTGGCTGAGCTATGTGGATATTGTCGAGATACTGCTTGGCTTGATACGTGCTGACCGTGAGGGTAATTGGCACCTTCATCTGGCATGTATCAGAGAGACGATACCCTGGTGTTTTGCTATATACAAAATAAACTATTCTCGATATCTTCCTGTGTACTATGCCCAAATGTCACAATTGGAAGATACCAGCCCAGACTGTCTGTGCTGTAACTTTTCTTTGAAAGTCGCCACACTGACACAGTCAGTGTCTTTTACCAGAAGATGGTGGTTTTTCAAGCTATAGAGGATAGGATAGAGTCCACTAATGGTCGGATACTCTTCTGAGCACATGATCCGTGTGGCCATATAGAGTGGCTTCAGTACAGGTATCATCCCCTCTATGATGGTCCAGTGACTGTCGGTCAGATCGAGTATTCGGGCATCACCTGGACGTTTCATGTTGTGTACGACAGCATAGACAGCTAGACGTTGTTCAATCAGTCGTTCAAACATGTCAAATGTCGAGTTCCAACGCGTTGGACAGTCTAATATCAGTGAATGTTCTGGTAAGTGCATTTGTTTTTGGCTGACTTTCAATTCGTTGTTAGCGACAACTGATCGGCGAAAGTATGATACAAGCTTTCTACCAGCGACGATGGTACCAGAAATTGATGGTATGTCATCGAATGCGCCTCTAATTGACAGCTGGAGGGTGTGTCCAAAACACCTTATGTGCATAATTCCATCCATGTGCTCCATACATGCAACCATGTTAGACGCATTGTCAGAGACCAGAGCAGTTACTCCCTCTTTCTCAATACCAAACTCACTGATAGCAGCTTTTAGATCTTGAGCTATGTTCATCCCTGTGTGTCGTTCTGTTGTTTGACGTGTTGCTAGTACGCAATTGTGATAGTAAAATTCGTCATCAACAAAATGAGCAGTAACAGTGAGGTATCCCTCGACAGGACAACTTGTCCAGTGGTCACACGTAAGTGCCACCCCGATCTGTTTGTTTAACAAGCGAACCAGTTCTTCTTTCATTTCATCATAACTGATAGATATATATTTAGCAAGGGTGGTTTTTCCTGGAACTTTAAATGCTGGGTTTAACGTATTGCAAAAGTTTTTGAAACCAACCCCTTCAACAATACTCATAGGGCGAACGTCACGAGCGCACATACACGCCAATGCCTCAGTGCACCGTTGCCAGTGTTCTTTTGACATGCTGGTAGCGCGTTGGCTGAACGCAGTTATTAGCTTTTGAGAATAGGAGTTGCCGTTCTTGTCATTATTGTCAGTGTTAATTAGGGACTTATGCTTGAACTTTAAATGATTCGCCATAGTTCCCGTACTACCCACTGAGTACGACATTGTCGCTGCAGACAGCGAACACTTAGCGCCTGTTTTACCCCCCTGTTCTACAACAAAAAAGAATTTCCATACCGGCGATCTTTTCTTGCCCTCCATTTTGAATAAGGTCTATGGGATAGTGGATGACGTCACGACTCACATTCATCGCTTACGTCATAATTCGTTTAAACGGATACCATTTTTGTAAACGTTTAGTTGGCCTACACGAAACGATGCCGTTTACACGTGTAAACGTGACAGCCCTATACTAGCATTAGGCCAATGTGGTCGGGAAATGGTCGAATTGAGATCTTTAATAAAAGAGGCACTCGGTACACCTAGTCATATCAACATGTCTTATTTTCGACCACAAAAGGCCCCGAATGTGTTGTGGATAGCAATAGTAGAAACTTCATTACGTTTATAACGTTTGCATATGTCACAGACTGCTTTGAAAATAGATGTGGTCGAGATATGGTCAGTTTGCCCATAAGTCGTTATTTTAAATCGTTTCCAAATGTTGATTATCTATCGTTTGCCTATGCGGCCTGCATTACTATGTAGGTCCAACCGCAAATGCATCACACACTTTAAATATGGTTTACTTTTCTTGGTAAACATTCATTATTTCATTCCTTTTTAATTGCTATAACCACCTTTCCATCTTATGACTACCAGGGCCGTAGCTAGGATTTATTTGTTGGGGTGGGGGTGGGGGGCAACTGGGTAGTTAATAGTCTAAAACGCCTTAAACGGTTAAGAAGAAATTTCTATAATTTTTTCGGGGGGGCGGGGGGGGGGGGGGTAACTGCCCCCTCCCCCCTAGCTTCGGCCCTGACTACACAAAGAGATAATTAAAATGTATCAGCCTTTTTTGTAACATTAAAAAAGACTCATCTTTTATAGTAGCCTATCTTGTGAACGCTTAGCAATTTTGCTTTTACTTACGTGACTAAATTTACTCATGAGCAAATTTACAGATGCAAAGGCAGCGCAGACGGTACGTCCGGTACGGTCATGGCCGTACCACTTTTCAAAGAGATAGGCTCCCTATGGCATAGCCGTGTCACTTCTTTGTTCATATTTGTTGTATATGTGAAAATGTTCTTCACGGGTGAATTTGAAAGGGAAGTCTGGCAACCTAGAGTCGTCCCACTATTTTTTACACTGCACCGCCACTGAGATGTGAGTGAAGTTTCTGCATGCGTTTGTGGCTTTTGATAACACGTGAGTTAAAAACAACAACCCAAAAAGGCAAAACAACCCTAATAAGCAAACCTGAGAAACAATATCTTGAGTAGAATAATTACTTTATTTTGTAAGTTACTATTTAGTTGCAAATCATGAGAATCTTGTGAGTATTATTGTAAAAATAATTAGCTCCTAAAAGCTGGCGACATCAAACAATAATAAATAGTAATAATAATAATAATTGTAAACTGATGGCGAGTGTGTTCTGTATTGTGATTGGTTAATTACATTCTTTTTTCCGGGATCGAATGGTAATAATAATAATAATAATAATAATAATAATAAAATAACAACAACAACGATATTTATAATAATAATAAAAAACAAATGAAAATGTCCAAATATGTCCGATTATTTTGGTAATATTTAAAGCTTTGTCTTATGTGAGATTCTATTTGGTATATTGCAACCAAAAGGGTTAAAGGTCATTTGCCGTCGACGTTATTGGCGTTAACGTACGACGTCAGATATTTTTGAGGGAATTTATTTCAACGAATTATTTTAATACGGTTGAAGGTAAGTAAATGGCAATGCATATACAGATATAAATAGTCGGATTCCATAATTCACATGAAACCATTCTTGGAATTCTATAAAATAAATAAAATTTATTAATTTAAATCTAATGAAAATGCTTACGGAAGATCGATGACAGGCCATCGATCATAATTTAAAAAAAACATATGGTCACTCTGCCGCCAGAGATAGCCATATGATATAGGCTAGCGAAAACACGGAATGGCTGATTACGACATGGATATTATTGTAGAAGATTCGGGCTGTAAATATAATACAACAAATATTCTAATTTTGATGATAAATACCTTTACATTGATCATTTGCCGAGTTTGCCGATAATAAATATTTTGCTTTCTAACCCACCTGTTGGTTGAACATTATTCATTATTTTTGATAACACATAGGCCTACTTGTTTACACATGTAGGTGTGTTAACAAAAAAAAGAGAGTAAAGTTTGTTTTATTTATCGATGCCAGTAGAAAGAAAGAAAGAAGTGTTTTATTTAACGACGCACTCAACACATTTTATTTACGGTTATATGGCGTCAGACATATGGTTAAGGACCACACAGATTTGTTTAGAGGAAACCCGCTGTCACCACATAGGCTACTCTTTTACGACAGGCAGCAAGGGATCTTTTATTTGTGCTTCCCACAGGCAGGATAGCACAAACCATGGCCTTTGTTGAACCAGTTATGAATCACTGGTCGGTGCAAGTGGTTTACACCTACCCATTGAGCCTTGCGGAGCACTCACTCAGGGTTTGGAGTCGGTATCTGGATTAAAAACCCATGCCTCGACTGGGATCTGAACCCAGTACCTACCAGCCTGTAGACCGATGGCCTGCCACGACGCCACCGAGGCCGGTCCGACGCCAGTAGAGCACATTGATTTTTTATTTTATCATTGGCTATTTGACGTCAAACATATAGTCATTCTGACACTGTTTTTTAGAGGAAACCCGCTGTCGCCACATAGGCTACTCTTTTACGACAGGCAGCAAGGGATCTTTTATTTGCGCTTCCCACAGGCAGGATAGCACAAACCATGGTTTTTGTTGAACCAGTTATGGATCACTGGTCGGTGCAAGTGGTTTACTCCTACCCATTGAGCCTTGCGGAGCACTCACTCAGGGTTTGGAGTCGGTATCTGGATTAAAAATCACATATGCCTCGACTGGGATCCGAACCCAGTACCTACCAGCCTGTAGACTGATGGCCTAACCACGACGCCACCGAGGCCGGTCATGTGTTAACAAATTCAAGACATACGACTGGCTGCTCCAAGATGCATGAGTTGATGACCAGGTCACCAATGCCAAACATCTAATTAAAAACCCCAGCACAATCGAAATTAATTACTCTGTGATGTATAGTTAACCTGACAATCATTTGTCTGATGCTTAAGTGCAAGGGCTGTAAATAAGTTTAAAAAAAAGAGTTAAAATTTGCTTATAACCTGGATATGTAAGAAATAGAATAATATATTTGTGTCTGTAGATACCATTTATCTTACAACTCGTTTAAAAATGTATCAAACTCGCTTTCACTCATTAGATACATTTGAAAACAACTCGTAAGATAAATGGTATCTAATGCAAGGCTCGAACTTAACGACGGCAATCGCCATTATTGAGATACAAATTGCTGTAGGCAGGGAGCATCACCGATGGCACTTTTGTGCCATTGGTAAAGCTCATTAACAATGGCAAAATGTATACACCTGGCTCCGTGCTTATAAACCTTAAAGTCTAGACTTTAGTAAAGTCCAGACTTTAATGTCATGGCAACACAATTCAAATAGCATTATGCTAAAGTCTGGACTTTTATAAGCACGGGCCCAGGTGTACATTATCTGCCAGGATTTAACATTTGTACATTTAAAATATGTCTACATTCAGCAAAATAACCTTTCTGTCAAATTTATTTGCTGCAAAAGTCACTTTAAAAAAGAATTGCCATAGGCAGGCTCAAAATTGCCATCAGTGGGCCTTTTTGACCACGTCAATTCTTTCTAAAATTGCCGGTGGAGACAAATTCTTAAGTTCGAGCCCTGTAATAGCCACTCTATATATTATTCTTTATCTATGATACATTCTAGGCGTATTTGATCAGAAAATCTGTTGCCAAAAGTTAAAGAAACATTTAGCTGAAGATAAAAAAATTTAAATTAGCTACACACATACAAAAGACACACAGTTTTCGAATGAGCTTTTTGGTGAAATTGGTTTACAGTGACATATTTGTCAAATTCAACATCAAATCACATTTGATGAATTGGGTGACGACCTCTTAGACCCTGGTTTAACGGGCCCGTGCTAGTAAAACTTTTAGAGTCTATAGACTTAATCTTTAATGATGTCACATGCATACAATTTGTATGGTGTTGTCATGACATTAAAGTCACAAACTCCATTAGAAAGGAAGGAAGGAAATGTTTTATTTAACGATGCACTCAACACATTTTATTTACAGTTATATGGCATCAGACATATGGTTAAGGACCACACAGATTGAGAGAGGAAACCTGCTGTCGCCACTTCATGAGCTACTCTTTTCAATTAGCAGCAAGGTATCTTTTATTTGCACCATCCCACAGACAGGGTAGTACATACCACGGCTTTTGATATACCAGTCATGGTGCACTGGCTGAAACAAGAAATACCCAGTCGGCCCACTGACAGGGATCGATCCCAGACCGACCGTGCATCGAGCGAGTGCTTTACCACTGGGCTATGTTCCGCCCCCACACTCCATTAGAGTCATGATTCTATTCTATTTGAGACGTGGGACGTAGCCCAGTGGTAAAGTGCACACCTGATGTGTGGTTGGTCTAGGATCAATCCCCGTCGGTGGGACCATTGAGCTATTTCTCAATTCCAGCCAATGCACCACGACTGGTATACCAAAGGTTGTGGTATGTACTACCCTGTCTGCGGGATGGTGCAAATAAAAGATCCCTTGCTGCTAATGAAAAAATGTAGCAGGTTTCCTCTCTATGCATGACTGTGTCAAAATGACCATATGTTTAACATCCAATAGCCAATGATTAATAAATCAATGAATGTGCTCTAGTGGTGTTGTTACACAAAACAAACTATTCTATTTGAAATCTATAACATACTCTAAATTAAATTACATTTGAGAGGTTCTAATTAAATTTGTACAAGCTAACATAGAGTTGAAACCCTTCCTTCACTACATTCTGTGACTCTTATTTTCAGAAGGCCATATTTTTTCTGATGCCTGCTAATACATACATTGGTATTAATTTTAGAATTAAATTCAATTGTTTTCAGGCATGTTCTTTGTGCAGTGCATCTTAGCCGTGACAATGGCGACCTTTCTCGTGACTGCTAAACCCCCTGAAGGTAAATTTTTAATGTGCTATTAGCTTTTAATTATGCAACACAATAGTTTTGTTATTCGATAACTGTATCCAATGGTAGCTAGTATAACGAGGGTAGGATATTAAGTCAGAGTTTCTTACAGAGGGCAATTTAACATGGCTTTCAATGGCAGATGACATCTGTGTAGTGAGACCTAAAACATGTTGCCTCAACATGTGTTTTTCAGAGGCCATTTTCTAGAATTTATGACAGCTTAGCTAGGGTACAATATTGTCCTGCTATTAAGGCAAAAAAAGGAAGTATAGTAAGAGGCTGATCTCGTGATTCTGTTGTATTTTAATTTTATAATGCTCTAAAATAGATTTAATAGGTCCTACGTGTTAATTTGTTCAATTTTCCACACTATACACTAGCTGTTCCAAATATTTTGACCCCTCTGTTTTTTGCTTTGTTTTGTTGTTGTTGTTGGTGGTTGTTGTTTTTTGTGTGTGTTTTTTTTTTGGAGGGGGGACGTCTGTTGAATGTGGTGAATGTGTAAAATCCCTTGAAAACAGTGAAAAGTTTAAAAAGTACTTCAGTTTTGCCTTCGACATGTTGTGTACATGAAGCTTGTACATGTAATTACTATTCCATTACTATAAATTAATTATTTATTATTATTATATTTTTTAATAATTTTAATTTAAAAAAATTATTAAAGGGACACACCCTAGTTATGTTTACTTGTTAACCATTACGGCGTTGTTTTTCGCTATTAAACCCCATTTTTCACAAATAAAATTGCACTTTACTTACATTTTATTATTTAGAATACACATTTCCATTCACCTGAAGTGCTTTTTGGTAATCCTGATGTTTGTAAAACCACGAAATGCATTTTTTGCATTTTTTCACAAGACGTGTTGTCGAGAAAAAACCGTTAAGCAAGCGAGATCCAATCTATTTTTAGAGGGGATATTTCCATTTCAATGTCACAGACGTTGGTACAGTGAAACCCCTCAACACTGGACCCCCTCTAAACCGGAATCCCCTCAAAACCGGACGTTTTCCGCGGTCCCGTGATTTACACATCTTTTAACACTATATTTTACCCCTCTAAACCGGAAACCCCTCTAAACTGAACACCGGACAAACAATTCGGTCCCAATGTGTCAACTTAGTGTAAATCCTACCCCTGAAAACTGGACGATCAAACCGATACCAATCAATATGGTGCCCACCTGTCTGTGAACACCGATGGCTAGTGCAATATGCGCATGCTCGAGATCGCTGTTATCAGTGTAATCACCGCTGCATACAGTACAGGTACTGCTCAGCAGGCAAGATTAGCAACTTGACAATAAACAATTAAAAGGACTGATCACAAGCTTTGGTATGGAGTTAACTACTGTAAACACATTGATTGTGTTGTAATTATGGTTAACATTAGCGGAGTTCGGGTTTGGGTTAGATGTCTTTATTAAGTTACGAGTGTGTTTTAAGGTCTTAAATGTGATCCTTCACAAACATGTCTCATGATTTGCTTCAAAGATTGACACAAATAACAGGGAATTTAATTTGCTGCCTTCCTATTGTGTGAATGTGTTGGTTTTTTTTTAAACGTTTGTTTAGCGAAATAAAGAGTAAGCAAAAGTATATATTGGCTTTGCGTAGTCGAATAGATGTTAGTAGTGTTTCATTTGCATGTCGATTTTCAACATGACGGAACGTCCAGCTAAACGTCGCCGTGTTGAACTCTCGCTCGATGATAAACTCAAAATAATTAAAAGTTTCGAAAGTGTACCTAAACCAACGTTAAGATCTTTGAGTGAAAAGTTTAGTATTGGCAAATCAACAGTTGGAGATATCATCAAAAAACGAGAGGTTTATAAGGCAGAGTTTGAAAAGAATATTACTCCTATGGATGTTTTTATTTTTCTAAATGCTCATAAATGCACCATTTTTCAACATATTCTTCTTGTTCTTGTTTTAAAACACTTTAACACTTTCCCTATTTTATGGAGAACGGAAGGTATTTCCGTCCAGGCAGACCTCTGAAAACCGGACATTTTACTTGGTCCCATGGATGTCCGGTATTGAGGGGTTTCGCTGTATATCACGTGACCGTTATCATTTTGGTTCGGTTTGTTTTCTCATGCACGGTTCGCGCAATCAACATCCGATTTGTTGTTGTTCATTTGTGAGATTTTTCTTCACAGTTCGTGAACATTTTCAGTAACAATAAAGTTCAGACAAGTAAGTGTCTCAATACAAAACGTTACAAACCCTTAAAACCAATAATTTTGCTAAGTCTTATGATATCTGGAGAGGGGATACAACCAGGACAGAACAGTTGGAACATGTCCAGGAGCGGTGAAACGAACGCACCCCAAGTGTGTGAAATTTGTCGTGACGTAGGCATTGTTGTGCTTCGAGCGACATCTACCGGTGACATCAGAATACTAAGTTTCAAAATTATTTCAAGCAATTGGGACATGGGGATTCCCATGGTATTTATCGATATAAAACCTGCTTTTTCACTCCATTTGATAAAAACGTGATCTAAGTGTGTTACAGGTTTGTAGATTAACCAAATTATAATTTATTTTCGCTCGATGGAACTAGGGTGTGCGGCTAATAATTTAAGGCTTTTTTTAATGTTTTTTTTTGGGGGGGGGGTGGGGGTGTGGTCGGTGTTTTTTTTTTTGTTTTTTTTTTGGAGTGGGTGTTGATAGGGGTTGTTTTGTTTGTATTGTGATGTTTTGGGAATGGACAGGATTTATCAAGGTGTTCTGTGTGTCCAATCGAACATGCATGTATATAGGCCCCTACCCAAAAGAAAGTGGTACTGAAAATTCCCAATTTCTATGTTAAAATGTTCAATATATATATATTTAATTATGTCTGTTGTAATAAACTAATTTAACAGTGGTGTACTGCAACATTCAGTGACCTGAAAACATATCCCAAGTTAAGTATGATTTACTTGCACTAAGTTTCCCAATCCTATCAGAAATTGACCCTGCGATCCTGGTGAAAAATCATGGACAATTCCATGATGTGCATTTGTATATTATGTTTTTTACTTTTTATTATTTTTGATAGTGATATGCAAAATAAGGAACTGCTGGTTTGGCCATCAAACTATATATTTAATTTTCAGGGCATGCATGCATGGCCACTGTTAAATTCGATCCCGATAATTATATGCATGAATTTATACATAAACATTTAATATTTTTGTGATATTATTAGAAGGAAGGAAATGTTTTATTTAATGACACGCTCAACACATTTTATTTATGGTTATATGGCATCAGACATATGATTAAAGACCACACAGATATTGATAGAGGAAACCCGCTGTCGACACTTCATGGGCTACTCTTTTCGATTAGCAGCAAGGGATCTTTTATATGCACCATCCCACAGACAGGATAGCACATACCACAGCCTTTAATGTTTTTGTGATATATGCAGTTGTGTTGCAGGATAAAACCACCACAGTGGATCCATTCAACTGATTGGGTTTTTTCTCATTCCAGCCAGTGCACCACAACTGGTCAAAGGCTGTGGTATGTGCTGTCCTGTCTGTGGGATGGTGTATATAAACGATCCCTTGCTGCTAATTGAAAAATATAGCAGGTTTCCTCGAATGACTACAAGTCAGAATTACCAAATGTTTGACATCCAATTAGCCGATGATTAATTAATCAATGTGCTCTAGTGGTGGCATTAAACAAAACAAACTTTATTATATAATGATGATAACTAGTTTAACGTGCCCATATACCACTAGGGTTTCGAACACGCCCATCCCGAGTCCGACCTCCGATAAGATTGGTGGCCCGACTTGGGATGGGGGGGGGGGGGGGGGGGTTTGATTTATTATATAGAGAAAGAGTTAAAGAATGGAAGGAGAAAATAAAGGGAGTATAGAAAAAAAAAAAGTATTTAGTTCAACATTTTCAGAATATTTTCTGTGCATAGTTGGACATGCTCAAGAATAATCTTTTGACTGTTCTAAAGTAAGTAACAGACATTTCAGCTATATGCTTCAAACATATAACAGGGAAGGAAAGGATAGGTTAGTTTAACAACACCTCAGCACATTTTATACTATGGTTATTTGTTGTCAAACGCGCTTGAGGTGCTTGTGATGTAGAATCGAACCATCTTGGTGGATCCATTCAACTAACATATCATTATGGCAGTTTTTATAGCTGAATTTAATTTCTGAAATAGAGGGTGGGATTTAGCAGAGTGGGTGGAGTGCTCGCCTGAGGTGCTTGTGTCACAGAATTAAACCATGCATGTCGATGGTGGATCCATTCAACTGATTGGGGGTTTTCTTGTTACAAGCAGTGTACCACAACTGGTCAAAGGCCATGGTATGTGCTTTACCTTTGTCTGTGGGAAAGTGCATATAAAAATTTATATCCCTTGCTGCTAATGGAAAAATGTAGCGAGTTTCCTATCTTAAGACTATATATGTCTGTATTATGGGTTTCCTCTGATGACTGTGAGTGAGAATTACCAAATGTTTGACATCCAATAGCTGATGATTAATTAATCAATGTGCTTTATAGTGGTATGGTTAAAAAAAACTAAACTTTTTTTCTTTTTGTTGTTCAAACATATGGTTATTTCAACATTTAGTTATTTCAGCATTTGGTTATTTCAAGATTTGGTTGATACAGTGAACCACCTCTAAACTGGACACTCTCTGGACCAAATAAAAAGTCCAGTTTTTAGAGGTATCAGGTTTAGACAGGTTCTTTTCTGTACAGGTATGTAAAAAGGGGCAGCGAAAACATCTGCTTTTGAGGGAATTCTGTTTTACAGAGGTTCCGGTTTTGAGGGAATTCTGTTTTACAGAGGGTCCAGTTTTGAGGGAATTCTGTTTTACAGAGGGTCCGGTTTTGAGAGGTTTCACTGTAGAAGGAGGTAACATGTTGCTGACACATGGGCTACACCAATCAATAATTAAAGCTGCTCAAGGTAGTACGTGTTCGCCTTGAACAAAATGAAGACGAGCTGAAGATGACTCTCCTTACATGAATGTGATGTCAGGCCAACAATCACATGAAGTTTCAAATAAAATTAATAGACTGAGTCAAATTAAAAACTTCACAATCTAAAATTTGAATAAAGTCAATGAGTGTTGAAACCAGGTATAAATATTGTAATGACGTCACACGTTCTCTACCCGGTCGGTGGCAATCAGCTGTGGTGACCTGAATCCCATCGAGCACGTCTGGGATGTGCTGGGAAGACGCCTGTGCACTCTAAGGAACCCTCCACAGACTTTACAGGAACTTGGTGCCTCATTAGTGGAACAATGGTGCCCTATAGTGAGGTAAAGTTGTGACATATAGGGGTATAATAGTGCAAAATTTGATACTAACATGCCACTTTGCATACAGATAGGTTAGTATGTATAGAGTAAAATTTGATATAGGACCAACCTGACAGCGCCCCCTATTGGTCAGGTGATGTCATAATTCAAGATGGCTACCGTCACTTACATTTTGCATGGATTACCTTTTTGTGCATCACTTTTGACTGCTGAAACCTTAAAAAACATTATTGAGAACCTTTTCCATTTAAAAGGAATATCACTCCCATATTAATACACCTTATTTTTAGTCATGTCGGGGGGGAAAAGCGGAATTGCCAATAACATGTATCAACTCTTCAGATGAACTTGAAACATTTGATCCCGTCTCAGAATCATCCCCATGGCTTAATATGGTAGAGAAATGTGTAAATCATGATGTCTCAGAAAACATCCCTGTGTCTTGGTCTGCCTTCCATGCCAACAAACAGAACTGTAAACAGATCCAAAGGTGCTCTTCCACAATGCTTCCACTCCTACATGAATATGTACAGTCACCTGCAATGGTTTGACATGCAATAGACATCATAAAGGCATCACTTTCAAAGTTAAATCCTGATCAGCCCGTTATTGTTACATGCGATGAACCCGTATATGCTGTAGCAAAGCAGATCCAGTGGTTACTACCTTCAGAATACGGTGAAGACAAAGTGATTGTTATGATGGGTGGATTGCACATAGAGATGTCAATGCTTAATTTGATTGGGAAATGGCTAGAAGGCAGTGGATGGTGTGAAATGTTAACAAAAGCAAAAATTACCACTTCTGGAAAAGCTGATTCATTTCTCAAAGGTTCCCATGTGAAACGTGCAACATATGCATATCAAGTGTCTGTGGCATCTTTGCACATCGTACTCATAAAGGCTTGGCAGAATTATGAGAGAACCAGTGAAAACCATTGCATCTGAGTGAGTGGATTAAAATGGAGTTTGATAGGTCTGTCCAGTTTCTTTACTGGTATAAGGTCATTGAGTTAGAGCTGCTGCTCCTGATGTTTATACGTAGTATGCGGCAGGCCAACTTTGAGATGTATGTGGATGCCTTGTCTCAAATATGTCCATGGATGTTTTCATTAGACAACGTTCACTATGCAAGGTGGCTACCAGTCTTTGTAAAACTTTGAGAGAGTTGAAAGTAAAACATCCAAATGTGAACGAGGAATTCATGAAAGGGAAGTTTGTTACACTGAAGTCTACTAGAGCATTCGCATGTCTTCCTGATGGCCAAATCCATGAACAAAATAACAGGGATATCAAAACGGATGGAGGTGCTGTAGGTTTGTTTGCTTGTCCAAATGCACTTCTGAAATGGATGGTTGGTGGACCAGAAATTGCAAGAATAGTAAAGGAGTTTGAGGAGGTAGCTGGCATTGGATACTTTGGTGAAATGCAAGATAGTCATCATGAAGACAAGGCATTTGAGAAGCGTTTACAGAATAATTTAAAAGATCTTGTTGAAGCTTTTGAAGATGGAGAAAATATCTTCGATGGTGATGACAAGTTAATCTCATTGACGACAGCACAAATTATGAACAAGAATGCAACTGAATCGGTAAGGAATGCTTTAGTGATTGGCAAGGAACAGTACACCAAATATGTCCAAGAAAGATTAATTGAAGGCAAAGCATCAGTTCATGACATCATTAAGAAAAACAAACTCCAAATTTTTAAAGAAAACAATACTTACATTGTTCCAAAGATGCAGTCTAAGGTAAATTCACTCACAAAAGACTGTCGACTGTTTTCACGGATGTTCATTGCATGCCAGACACGTCAAGGAGATTTGTCAGCCTTCTTCAGCCATGAAAATCATTCCTATCCACCATCAATTTCAGAATATGGAAAGCTTAGAAAAGGGAGTAAAGCAGATGTCATGGGTTGCTTACAAAGTTGCTGCACAGTCCAATATTATGCGCCAGAGGCAACTGCTGTGATCACCGATGGTCCTGCATTGGTGCACATGATAAAACCTGGAAATGCCTTTGAGGACTACAGCCATGTTTTTTGGAAGTCTGTTGCAGTACAGTCACATTCATCATCACGGGTGGATGTCATCGTTGATAGGTACTATCCAGATAGTTTAAAATCTGATACAAGAGAAAGGCGTGGGTCAGGGAAGAGGTACAAGGTGTTACCATCAACTAAAATCCCTATACAGTGGAATTCACTTCTTCAAGTTGATGAAAATAAAATGGAATTATTCAGTTTATTGGCTGAAGAACCAGCAAAGATACAGGAGAAGCAAGTCTTATGTACCATCTAGGATAAAGTAATCGTACAGCCACCATCGTCAGTTGATACAGAAGGGTTGTCACCTTGTGGACAGGAAGAAGCGGATACAAGACTTCTTTTACATTCTAAACATGCTGCTAGTCTTGGCCATAAGAAAATCATGATCAAAACTGTGGATTCTGATGTTGTTGTTCTGGCAATATTTGCTTTTGAAGGCTTGTCAGTGGATGAGGTTTGGATAGAGTTTGGAACCGGTAAACACAAGCGTTACATTCCAATTCATGAGTGCTCTCAAACACTTGGCTCAGATATCTGCTTGGCAATTCCATACTGGCATGCTTTCACAGGCTGTGATACTGTGTCTGTTTTTGCAGGACGTGGCAAAAAGACAGCATGGGATACATGGAAGGTATTTCCAGAGGTAACAGACACATTTAAATCTCTGTCTAACTGCCCAACAGACATTTCTAGTCAACAAATGGCCATGGTCGAGCGATACACTGTTTTACTATATGACAGAACAAGCTTAACTGATAAAGTCAATGAATGTTGTCAGGTACTTTTCACCAGGAAAAATCGACAGTTAGAAAATATACCACCAACTGAAGCAGCCCTTGTGCAACACACAAAGAGAACAGCTCTGCAAGCAAATATTTGGAAACAATGTCTTGTACAGAATCCAACAGTACCTGAAATCATCAATTGTGAATGGAAAAGAGTTCAATCTGGGTTTATTCCTCTATGGACATTGGTGCCTGAAGCTTCTACCCATTGTCAAGAACTAATTCATTGCAGTTGTAAAAGTCGATGTGAGAGATGTAAATGTGTAAAGTCATCTCTGCCTTGCACAGACTTATGCTTCTGTCAAGGCCATTGCTCACGACAGGATGTACATGAATCTGACTAACAGTATACTACTGACAATATTTACTTGGACAATTTTTATGTTGAGTTTATTTGATGTTTAAATGCCACAAGACTTTCCAAAAACTTAAAAACAATGATGAAAAACAGTATCCTTTATGATAACACTTGTGAGATGCAACTTCTGAAAATCAAACTTGAGGTAACTCATTTATAATATGTGATTACAAATTATGGTGGCCATTTTGAATATTGTATCTTATTACATTTTGCAGTTCACATATCCTTTATACAATTTAGGCATGAAATATGTAATCCAAGACAATATGATCAACTTAAAATTGATTTTATTAACAATTTTGACAATTTCACTATTGACATGTGGCCGCTATTTAAAATTTTTAGTCATGGCGGCCATATTGGATTGCAAAAACATTTTTATCAAACTGATCATCCTTACTTACATATAAATTTATGTTTAAATTTCTCAAATCGCCCAATAATTAGTCAGATAGCAAAATTTTCATAATGAACCCCCTACAATGGGCGACCATCTTGGATTATGACGTCACCTGGCCAACAGGGGGTTCTGTCAGTTTGGTCCTATATCAAATTTTACTTTACACATGAGTACCTAATTGTATGCAAAGTGGCATGTTAGTATCAAATTTTGCACTATTCTACCATAACTTTGCCTCACTAGTATCCCTAATACAGTCTTTACACACATCAGGCAGTCAATGAGCTAGGAGGCATTGCCTTGCAGTTGTGGGTACACATGGAGGGCATACGCGCTCTGAACCTGTGATTCCATCAGACGACCCTGCTTGTGAATTACCATTTTGACTACTTGTGGTTTTGACGAATGCTGTGGGCACATCAAACAGATTTTTCACTCAACATTTATTCCTATTCTTTCTGTGGACATCATACAATAAAAAAAAAAAACCTTATTTAACACTTCTGTCATATTTGCTAATTAGCCAAGATGAAACAGTTGTGACTCAGTATGAAAACAAATATAGACCTTCGTTTTTGAGGGGCGCGAGTGCTATCACGCCCGTGAACCCCCGTCAACTCAATCAGACGGGCGCGAAATAACGTGCCCCTGAAGTGAACAAATCACGTTCGTATTTTTTTTAAACTGCCATTTTAATTGTTTATTGAATCCAATTCACAATGTCACAAACGTTTCCATTCAGTTCACAATGAACTTACCAGCATACTTTTTTTATAAATTGAAACACGATTGGTTGGTTATCTTTACACTGAGTTCACTTATTATTAAAATCTTGTTGGTTTCGTTTTGTTTAATTTCGTACAATGCAGGTAATGATAGCGAAATTTATTTTACACTGTCGTCGTTTTGATCATGTAGGCCTACAGAAAAAATAATAGGTGCGTTGTCCAATAATTGTATGATGTGTATAATGTTTATACATGTTGATATCACAGTAAACGCGTACACCAACAAAAAACTAATTTAGTAAAGCAGGTTTTGTTTTTGTTAATAGCATAGCGACGTACTCGTAGACATTTCTACTTTTACGATCTGTTTCTGTGACTTAAAGCCAATGACATTGATCTTGGTAGAGTCAGATTTCTAGTACATGTGATCGGTTGACAGGCACTTGAAACAAACATACACCGATTTAATTTCAACTCAGTAATTCAAATTTACCGAGTGTAAAGCATGTATATTTTAAAATTAAATTTACATTAGGGTGGTTTTGTTGTTGGGGTGTTTTTGTGTGTTTTTGTGTGTTTTTTGTTTGGGGGGGGGGGGGGGTTGATGGGTTGCTATGATTCGAGTTAGTAGTATAATAAATGACGTGTTAACTATAGTACACCGATAATGAAAGTTAATCCTGTTTGTAAAAATCTATATTTATAAAAATTGTAGAAAGATATATTTGGGTAGAAAACAATAGATGTTGACATTTCCTTGTTATGACATTATTATTATTATTATTTTAAATAGAGAATTTGCAGGGACATAACATGTTTATTATGCTATCATGATAACTGTGATAACCCTGTACCATGTGGTTGTTGTACTTTTACTTTCTTTTTAGTTTAAATGATTTACAAACAGGTCTACTGACATTATTTTTGTTTTTAGAATTTTATTAAACATTTTACAGTTAGAATTCTTAATAACAATACCATAGTTGTTATAATGTCAATTCACATTCAGTTCACAGTTTGTGTCCATGGAGAAATCATATCATTCTATGATGAAGACTAAAATTATTGTACTTGTTTTAAATAAAACAGAATAAGCACAAACAAATCAGTTTCAATTCTTTATTCATAAATAGTCAATAGATTATCACGATTCAGAATTTTAATGCCACATGATATGCATATAATACAAAAGAAATCGATAAATGTTGTGTTCATGGTGTTTCTTTTTCTTGTGTAAGACTGCAATGGCCCATTCCTTACTCTTTGAGAACAACCATCATATTAGTTGAATTAGGATATTTATTTTAAAAATGCAAAATATGAACTCTTAAGATATTTAATTTAGAAATCCACTGGCGTAGGGGTTTGGGGAGGGGGGGGGGGGGGGGGGCATGTGCCCCCCACTTTTCAGATATTTTGCTTTATATTTACTTTATAATAGTGTAAATATAAAAGTGTGTCCCCCATTTTTGGCACATTCCTACACCACTGAAACCATTACTCATCAAACTTAATCGTGTTCATGGGTGAAATTCCTCTCGGTCACTTGCCTCTAATTCTGATTATTTTGAGGGGTGTGATTTTCCCCTCTTCTGCATTTTGAGGAGTGTGATTTCCACCCCCCTCGTAAGCATTTTGAGGAGTTAGATTTTTAGCACACCTGGGTTTTTCAAAAAACAAGGTCTGAAATAGTGATTGCAATGCGATTAATTTGCAGCTCTACTAAAACTTTCCAGGTGAGTGTGCATGGAGGGGAGTGTGATAACTGATCACTCACCTTTCCTGGCAGGGTTTCTGCCAAAGGATAAAACGGGTATGGTGCCATACCCAAATTTTAATTTTTTTAATTTAACATTTTGACAAAATTAATGACTCTTTATCATTATTGTACAATTTTCTTAACCCTAACCCTAAATGTAACCCATTTTCTTTGTGGGGTAGGCCCCCCATACCCATTGTTGACTGTGGTTGCATTCAATTCCATAGCGCCATACCCAAAAATTTCTTTCTGGCAGAAACACAACCTGGCGAAGGAATCTTTCCCCATACATACCGCAGACTATGATGTGTGGGCACTGGTTAGGATGGGGGCAAACCCCGAGTCCATTGAGGATGATCAATCACATCTCAGAATGAATGAATGAATGTTTAACAACACCCCAGCACGAAAAATACATCGGCTATTGGGTGTCAGACTGGCAAATTCAAAAATAATAAAATAAAATAATAAACCCTGATGATCAACATCAATATAAAAAAACCCAAATCACATCTCAGATGAGCGTCCTACCACTGAGCTATATCCATGCAGTTCCAGCTTGAAGAAGTTTGTTTTGTTTAACGACACCACTGGAACATATTGACTAATTAATCATCGCCTATTGGACGTCAAACATTTAGTAATTCTGACTGGTAGTCATTAGAGGAAACTAGCTACATTTTTTCTAATGCAGCAAGGGATCTTTTATATGCACTTTCCCACAGACAGGAAAGCACATACCAGTTTGTCCAGTTGTAGTGCACTGGTTGGAACGAGAACAGACCCAATCAGCTGAAGGATCCACCAAGGTGGTTTGATCCTGCGACACAAGCACCCCAAGTGAGCACTTAATTAACTGACTGAGCTAGCTTGTGGGATGGTGCATATAAAAGATCCCTTGCTGCTAATCAAAAAGAGCAGTCCATGAAGTGGCGACAGTGGGTTTCCTCTCTCAATCTGTGTGGTCCTTAACCATATGTCTGATGCCATATAACCATAAATAAAATGTGTTGAGTGCGTTGTTAAATAAAACATTTCTTTCTTTGATCCTGCAAATTAATTAAGGTAAGAATGGTAAATTTAGGTCTTGATATCGCAGCCTTTTCCACTCGACTGAGCAAAATAAAGCTGATATCTTAAAACTATAACTAGTTATTTTATCATTTATCCTGCAAACCAAATAAAAAAGGAAATTAACGAAATAAAAAACATTATTTCATAAAGTTTTTACCATTTTGCAGAGTACATGTAGTATATGTCCACATGAACGTGTTGAATGCCTTAATTGTTGCCTATAATATATCCATAAACCAAAACAAAATAGTTCTTAAAAAACAACAATTGATTTCTTATTTATAAATTAAAAATGGTCTGCAAAACGGTTTTAAAAATCAAAATAATTAACTGTGAAATAGAAGAATAAGTAACTTTGAACAACGTAGCATTAATCCCTGATCATACCTACATGTATACTATATACAGTGTAAAAGTAGTTTCGTCCCAAAAGACTATATACTTTTGGTCAGTGACTGAAAATATAGATATTTATATAGTGATCATATCTTGACTATATATATATTTCCGGTCAGTGACCAAACGTATAGCTACATGTATATATATACTCTTCAAAAAAAGTTGGGGAATTCTAATAAGAATTTACAATTGCCAAAATTGTAAGGTATATATTAGCTGTGGGGAATGGTTATATGATAATAATGAATTAATTGGGCAAACATTACAACCAGTAGTTCAGTATTACAGTAGGTTTTATAATGACCACCATGCAAAGATCTTGAAGGACGATTGGGGTCAGAAGTGAAATTTGAAAGCTGACAGGGTTTTTTATCAGTAAATCACAAATTCAAACAATAAACATGACTAAAAACAAAACAATAACAACTGTATAATCAACAGAATGAACAAGATTGACAGAAATAATATTGCACAGTGATTAATCGACCTTCCTGGAAATTGTCAAAATCGAGAATGACACCCCGCGCACGTGTACGGGGCAGCCGGCGCAGACAACTGCGTGATGCACGTGCAAACTATGGAATATGTTTCGGTGTATTGATAAACAGACCTGAACGTTCTTTACTAGGATGTCTGTGATAAAAACATATGTTTGGTCTAATAGTTGATATTAACATTAATATTTCAGGTTCCCCTACTTTTTTTGAAGAGTATATATTTTTCATTTGACCAGGAAACATGACTCCGTGTTTGAAAGAGCAAGAAGCGGCCCAAAGTTCGGGTCAGTTGGGTGTATTTACTCCCCGCTGTACAGCCACAGGGGAGTACGCTAAGATGCAGTGTTTCGGGGCAACGTGTTACTGTGTTAACGCTTCTGGAACGAAGATCCCGGGCTCAGAAGTAACCAAACCAAAGGAACCGGATTGTAACGGTAAAGATGGAATTGTCATGTCTGAGGTCTCACTACACAGATACATGTATGCACTTATATGTCATTGAAAACTTTGTTAAATCACTTAAGTACCCTAGCTGCGAGTAAGAAATGGGATGTGGGGCGCAGTTTAAAGCGTGTTTCTTTCTGTATTTAATTGTTAGTATAAAATATATGTGAATATTATATTCAAATTGAGAAACCAAGGGTCAATTAACATTAACTAATGGAAATAGTGAATGCCTACACAGCAATTTGTAAATAATACAATCGTTTGATTGACGTCGATTGTCTTGTTTCGGTCGATCAGTTCAAAAATTATCATCCCACTAGCAAATTTTTATTTGGCTCGGAAAAAAATTACTCTCACTGTCAGTTTTTGAAAAATAATTGCATTGAAATATGGTCGTAATTATATAGAGGAAATATGGTATGTGGACAGGATTTAGCTCAGTCAGTTAAGTGTTTGCCTGAGGTGCTTGTCTTTCAGGATCGAACTACCTCAGTGGATCCATTCAACTGATTGGGTTTTTTCTCATTCCAACCGGTGCGCACATCACAACTCGTCAAATGCTGTGGTATATATTTTCCAGTCTGTGGGAAAGTGCATATACTATATAAAAGATCCTATTCTGCATTAGGAAAAGTGTAGCGGGTTTCCTTGGATGACTACTATAGTCAGAATTACCCATTTTTTTATCTCCAATAGCCGATGATTAATTAATCAATGTGCTCCAGTGGTGTCATTAAACAAAACGAACTTCAACTTTAATGACTGAAATATCTGTCCGACTTGTAATTGCGTTACCGTGGAATTGCCCAACTGTCTTTAATCAGACAGCGCTTTCTCCAATAGGTGCTGCATTGTAATCAGCAGTTGGTCTAAAACAAACTGCTAATCCAACCCATTACACAGTTTTAACATAATAATATTCCAAGCACACACGTTTCATTGATGTGTTTGCTTCTCTATCAAACTCCTGACGGGAGAACATGTCTGGTGCCTGGCCAGTATACTGTTATCATATTTTTCATTTCACCAGAAAACATGACTCCGTGTTTGAAAGAGCAAAAAGCTGCCCAAAGTTCGGGTCAGTTGGGTGTATTTACTCCCCGCTGTACAGCCACAGGGGAGTACGCTAAGATGCAGTGTTTCGAGACGATGTGTTACTGTGTTAACGCTTCTGGAACGAAGATCCCGGGCTCAGAAGTAACCAAACCGAAGGAACCGGATTGTAACGGTAAAGATGGAATTGTCATGTCTGAGGTCTCACTACACAGATACATGTATGTTCTTATATGTCATTGAAACCTTCGTTAAATCACTTAGCCTAGCTGCGTGTAAGAAATGGGATATGTGGGGCAGTTTATAAATGCTTTATAAAGCGTGATTCTTTCTGTATTTAACTGTAAAAGTAAAGTTTGTTTTATTTAACGACGCCACTAGAGCACATTGATTTTTTATCTTATCATTGGCTGTTGGACGTCAAACATATATGGTCATTCTGACAGTTTTTTTAGAGGAAACCCGCTGTCGCTACATAGGCTGCTCTTTTATGACAGGCAGCAAGGGATCTTTTATTTGCGCTTCCCACAGGCAGGATAGCACAAACTGTGGGCTTTGTTGAGCCTTGCGACTGTCAGTTTTTGAAAAATAATTCAATTGAAATATGGTTGTAATGATATAGAGGAAATACGGTATGTGTTATCTATGTATATACATAATGCAAAACAAAGTAAAATCATTTTAAATAATAAATACTCAAATTTTATTTTCTTTGCTAGATATTGGTCCTTCAAAAGTATCAGGTAAATTAATGCGTCTTCAAAACTGGTTTTTTAGTTAGGGAATAATATCACTGTGTTTCGTTGTTATAATTATAAGGATTTATCACAAAATTTTGATTTGGGGATGAAATGAAGTCAAGTCCCGAAATCTAAAATTTATGTGATAAATCTGTATAGTTAACAAAGAAACACAGTGATTCACAGGCATTCTAAACTAAATATCGAGAAAACTATATGTGGGACAGACAGACAGACATATGGACAGACAGACAGACAGACAGATGGCCAGGCAGAAGGACAGAGATGAAACCTATAGTCTCCTCCTGTTGGACCGGTATAGTTTACAATAAATATGGTGATTCACATACATTCTAAACTAAATATCTGGAAAACTGTATGCGGGACAGATGGCCGGACAGACAGACAGATGGCCAGACAGACAGAAGGACAGAGGTGAAACCTGTAGTCCCCTCCAGTGGAACTGGTAGGGAAGTAATAAATAAGTTTGTTCAAATGTAAATTCAGAGTGGTAATTCCGTCACTTATGTGTGTAATACCGTTACCAGCATTCATGGTTGTGTAACAGTATAGTTTGTATAGTTTGTTTTGTTTAACAATACCACTAGAGCACAGTGGTGTATAAATCATCGGCTGTAATTGAATGTCATACATTTAATAATTTTGACAAAATTAATAGTCTTAGTTGATTTCAAGAGGAAATACGCTACATTTTTCCATTAGTAGCAAGGGATCTTTTATATGCACCATCCCACGGACAGGATAACACATACCACAAACTTTGACTGGAACGAGAAATAGCCCAATGGGCCCAACTGCAGATATTGATCAAAAACCAACCATAATATAATTTCTATCTTGTTAATCACAAGTCATCACTTTATCATAAAGATAAATATTTTTTTAATAATACTTCAGAGTCTGTCAATGTTTTGCAGTACCCATAAAAATGTGCGTTTTGCGTAATTCCATTACCAAACTTTAATTAAGTACTCATGCACTACACCTTGCATTAGGGAGTCTCACTTCTGTATGTAAAACAGTTTTTATAGCTGAATTTAATTAGTGAAATAGAGGACGGGATTTAGCTCAGTCGGTTGAGTGCTCGACTGAAGTGCTTGTGTTGCAGGATCGAACCACCTCAGTGGATCCATTCAACTGATTGGGATTTTTTTCTCGTTCCAACTGGTGCACCACAACTGGTCAAATGCTGAGGTATGTACTTTCCAGTCTGTGGGAAAGTGCATATATTATATAAAAGATCCCTAATTGCTGTATTAGGAAAAATGTAGTGGGTTTCCACCGATGACTACTATAGTCAGAATTACCAATTTTTTATATCCAATAGCCGATGATTAATTAATCAATGTGCTCCAGTGGTGTCATTAAAGAAACGAACTTCAACTTTAACGACTGAACTATCTGTCCGACTTGTAACTGCGTTACCGTGGAATTGCCCAACTGTCTTTAATCAGACAGCACTTTCTCCACTGGGTGCTGCATTGTAATCAGCAGTTGTTCTAAAGCAAACTGCTAATCCAACCCATTACACAGTTTTAACAAAATAATATTCTAAGCTTACACTTTTCATTGATGTGTTTGCTTCTCTGTCAAACTCCTGACGGGAGAGCATGTCATGTGTCTGGCCAGTATACTCTTCTTATATCTTTTATTTGACCAGAAAACATGACTCCGTGTTTGAAAGAGCGAAAAGCTGCCCAAAGTTCAGGTCTATTGGGTGTATTTACGCCCCGCTGTACAGCCACAGGGGAGTACGCTAAGATGCAGTGTTTCGAGATGATGTGTTACTGTGTTAACGCTTCTGGAACGAAGATCCCGGGCTCAGAAGTAACCAAACCGAAGGAACCGGATTGTAACGGTAAAGATGGAATTGTCATGTCTGAGGTCTCACTACACAGATACATGTGTACATGTATGTTCTTATATGCTATTGAAAATTTGGTTAAATCACATAGCCTGTGAGTAAGAAATGGAATGTGGAATTAATACGCTTTAGGTAGGAGTTTTAGCCACATATATATTGTTGTGTATGGGATTTGATTTGGTACATGTGTAGTATACAGTGCTAGTGTTATTTTTAGCAGGACCTTTTGATCACATGAATTTTAGTCTCAGACTGTGACAACCTATTTGGGATGTCCGACTATGGTGATTATACTGTTTTAAACGTTAAATACATGCCGACAAAAGGTAAGTTGTAGCAGATAAAAATTCTTAGCAAGTTGGATTAATCGTGTTTTGGCTATAAATATTGACAAGAATTTAATTTTTTTCACAATGTCAACATGGCAATAATAATAACGGCCACAGCTAGCTAAGCTAGCTAGAGGTCGTATATCCAGGTCATTAATCGGCTGTCAAGTCAAGTCAGTTCTACATCTAGGCGCTACAAAGAGCATTAACTGTTGCCTCTTGTATTTATTTTGTTTATAAACAAACTTGATAATGATAACACAAGTCACAATATGGAACTTGGAATCAGTATTTTATCAAGAGGCTCCAATTGGGAAAATCGCAATTCGGATTTGCATAAATGATGAAGAGGTCTAAATTGGGTATATTGAAATTGTAACTTTTGTTTATTGTATATATACGCCGCTTATTTGAATATATTTTTGCAGATTTGACTGTACGTAGTATAAAATATTTTCAGGATATTTTCTCTTGACTATATGTTTAAATTACTGAAGTTACATAGATGTATATTGCAAAAATACAAATATCATTTCAAATAATAAATCCTCGACTCCTATTTTCTTTGGCAGATAAAGAACCAGCTCCAACAAAAGAATCAACAAAAGGTAAGTAAATTAATTAATGCATCTTTAAAATTGAATTTTAGTCGTCTATAATATATGCTGTAGATCCTGAAATTAATCGTCCCTAAATTAGTACGAGTGACGGGCAGACTAAAATGCGACATGAAATTAATTCGAGTGGCCTCCATATAAATTATTACTGTCCTAATAACACACGTCTGTTTACTTTTTTGTTAAATCCGAGTTACAGACATCTTCAATGAGATCAGCTCACTAACATGCATGTACACATCATTTAACCTATCCATAGTCCGATGCCATATAACCGTAAATAAAATGTGTTGAGTGCATCATTAAATAAAACATTTCCTAGCTTCCTTTCCTTAACCTGCGCATAGTCTGTTTCGTCAGATCAACTCAAAGCATATTTTAATTTGTAGCAATCATTTACCTAACAGGTATAGCTAAAGTTACCTACATCTGGCTAAACATTAGCATACATGTACCATTACAGCTGTATCTTCCTAAGATATGCCGAGAAAGTTGCAGCGAACTTGAACAGTAAAAACAAAGAAATGGTCAACCTCAGGATTATAGCTTGCTAATACCTAATAATAATTCACACGCGATAAAACGTGTCGGCTTTTGCTGGACTACATGTATTGGACAATTAGTCTGTCTTGCCTTTGATGAATTGTGCTCCAGTTGTTTTATAAATGTATTAGAATTTTAAGCTTTATATGTCTTAATTGCGTATGTGTGACACATAGCTTGCTGGACAAAACATATAGAAATAAATGTGCGTCATATTATTAATGTGAAAAACACAAACTCACATTTTTTGCATTAATATTATGATCGCATTAATTTCAGGATCTACAGTATATATATTGTCATGTGAGAGCCAGAAGGTCGTTCGTGGCAGATACGACCTAAAACGTCTTTTTTGTATGTTCGGAATCGTCATCCTTGATTACATATATTGTCACAAAAAATTGTTACAAATACCAGATACATTTTTGAAAAATAATTGAATTAAAATGTCATAAGTATAGAGGAAATACGGTATGCGTTTTTATATATACAGTGGACTCTGTCTAAACCGGACTCACTTCGTACCATCGAAATAGTCCGGTTTACATAGAGGACCGGTTTAGACAGAGTTCATCCAGAGTTATGGTTCTTGAATTATCGACAACTCGCGATCAACAATGTCATTTGACATTTGAACCCATGGATGGTTGGGAAACACAGTCATATACAAGCCATACTTGCAATCGATTATTTCACAGACATAAAAAATATACCTAAAGGGACTTTCCTGAGTTTTCTGCAATTTCTAAGATGTTATCCACTAACAGAGACTTTTTAACGATTGTAATTACATATCAAATATATTTTTTTGTATAAAATATTAGTGGCTGCACATTAAACGTGTTTCTGGTCGTTCTAATATTTGTACTAGGTTAAATTTTGTTTTATTTCCTAAAACATTATTTATTCGTACGGACGAAATTATTTGAATACAAAATCCAGATCTAACGGCCTACCGCAATAAGAGTAAACTTCACACAAGTGCGATTACATTTTGTATTTGATCTTGCGACGGCATCCTAATTACTCGGCAAGTGACGATCATTGTTCAACTAATTAAGCAGCCCATCGGTCAGACAAATCCCAATCCGGTGTAGACAGAGGTAATTAATGCATGAACGGTTCTTTCGTTCTTGATTTTCAATCCGGAGTCCGAAGTAGACAGAGTACGGTTTAGACAGAGATTTATACCTAAGAAATAAACGGTAGCTAGACGGGGCTGTAGAAATGGACCGGTTTACGCAGAGATCCGGATTACACAGAATCCGGTTTAGACAGAGTCCACTGTATATATATATATATATATATATATATATATATATATATATATATATACCGTTACACCTTTTGTTACTACTTAAAGTTTCACCCTATGAGCGATCATCAGGTAACGTGTAACTGCCCTGTCATTTTAGTTTTTTCGCATTATATATATATATAATATATATATATATATATATATATATATATATATATATATATATATATATATATATATATATATATATAAATGCCAAAAAACTAAAATCATTTTAAATAATAAATCATCAACTTTTATTTTCTTTGCCAGATATTGATCCTTCAGAAGAATTAGGTAAATTAATGTGTCTTCAAAAGTGGATTTTATAGTCCATCATTCTATAAAAATGTTTTTGTAAATATGTTCTGTTTGGTTTGATGTATAAGAAGAAAAGTAAAAGTGATTTGAAAATAACAAAAAAGTACAATTTTTGTGTGCAATTTACAAATCAATCGGCTCAGAAATAAATAACCTGTAGTAAATTCCCTAGTAAAAAGGCGTTCCCTGTGGGACTGACTATAGTTCCCTATACGGGTTTCCATCTGCCCTACATATCAATGTCCAACATTCCACAGCTATTAATTAATTAATCAGTGTTTCTATTATGGTAGTGTTATAAACAATTTTACTTTTTTAAAATGTGTTCTGGATATTTTCTCTGGACTGTTATGTTTAAATTACTGAGGGTACATTTAAGATGTATGTTATATATACTCTTCAAAATAAGTTGGGGAACTTTAATAAGAATTTACAATTGCCAAAATTGTGAGGTACATGTGTATAATAGCTGTGGGGAATGGTTATATGATAATAGTGAATTAATTGGGCAAACATTACAACCGGTAGTTCAGTATTACAGTAGGTTTTATGACCACCAAAGATCTTGAAGGACGATTGGGGTCAGAAGTGAAATTTGAAAGTTGACGTGTTTTTTTATCAGTAAATCGCAAATTGAAACAATGAAAATGACTAAAAACAAAACAGTAACAACTGTATTATCAACAGAATGAAAACGATTAACAGAAATAATATTCCACAGTGATTAATGGACCTTCCTGGAAATTGTCAAAATATAGAATGACACCCCATGCTCGTGTAAGGGGCAACTACTGCGTGATGCATGTGCAAACTATGGAATGTGTTTCGGTGTGTTGATAAACAAACCTGAACGTTCTTTACTTGGATGTCTGTGGTCAAAACGTATGTTAGGTCTATAATAATTGATATTAACATTAATATTTAAGATTCCCCTACTTTTTTTTGAAGAGTGTATAAAGAATGCAAAAACACAAAAATCATTTTAAAGAATAAATCCTGGACTTTTATTTTCTTTGGCAGATATTGAATCAGCCCCTACAACAGAATCATCAAAAGGTAGGTAAATTAATGCGTGTTCATAACTGGATTTTAGTCGTAGACTCCCGTCATATGTGGTCATGTGGGATAGAAAACGTACACCCAAGGTTAGGTGGTGGAAATTTCGACCTGGGGCAAAATTTCCACCACCTCAGGTGTACTTTTTCTATCCCTCATGACCACATATGATGGAGTCTTTTTCTCCTATTCATTTGATAAATAAACCATTATTTTACACGAAAAAAGAAAGATGGCTGAAAAAGTAACTTCTTTGTTTGACCATTTTGTCATAATAAATAAACTACACTATCATATTTGTCGCATCTGTTTCATATGTGTTAAATATAATTAAATTAAATATAATTTAACACTACAAATTAACAAGACAGCTTTTATAAAGAAGGTTTTAATAACAAAATATCAATCTAAAACTAATTTGCCCAAATATGACATTATAATATATTACCAACGATGTAATACTCCCCGTGTTAAATGCAATGACATCATAGGCTATGCAAGACCGATTTATTCTGCATGTGCTGACATGGAATGGGTCTGTCTTGCATAGCTATAGGGATGGGAGAAATATATATATATACTGGTCTCAAAGATGACCGTGAATCATCCAGCAGATTCTGAAAAGGGACACCCTTGACTACACAAACAAAATAAAAGCTATATACCGTCCATTGAAAACTACCACCCCGGTTCTAAGACTACACAGCTACAAGGAAAGACATGTTTTATTTAACGACGCACTCAACACATTTCATTTACGATTATATGGCGTCAGACATACGGTTAAGAACCACACAGATATTGAGAGAGGAAACCCGCTGTCACCTCTTCACGGGCTATTCTTTTCGATTAGCAGCAAGGGATCTCTTATATGCACCATCCCACAGACAGGATAGTACATACTACGGCCTTTGTTACACCAGTTGTGGAGCACTGGCTGTAACGAGAAATAATATAGCCCAATGGGTCCACCAACTGGGATCAATCCTAGACGGACCACACATCAAGTGAACACTTTACCACTGGGCTACGTCCCGCCTTGTTGCAAAGGCCAATATTTTAAAGTCCGGAATGTTTCCTTAAGTATTATTTAATAATCCTCTGCTATTGCTTTAGCAGTAAGCTCAGAATGCTTGTTGGATCAGTGTGTCTGCACCACACAACTGGACATATCTAGCTCAGTTGGTTAAGTGCTTGCTTGAGGTTCGCAGGATCGAACCACCTCGGTGAATCCATTCAACTGATTGTTTTTTTCTTGTTCTATCCAGTGCACCACAACTGGTCAATTAAAGGCCTTGGTGTGGGGAAAGTGCATATAAAAGCAGGTTTCCTCTGATGACTATGTGTCAGAATTACCAAATGTTTGACATCTAGTAGCCGATGATTTAATTAATCAGTGTGCTCTAGTGGTTTCATTAAACAAAACAAACTTTGACTTTTAACACAACACAGCACCAGTAGCGATTGAGACTTTGTAAGAGATGGGACGTACCGGCCATCTGTGATTTAATTACACCAGCTAGGAATCCATCTAGATTGTCCGTGGCAATCCCGGACTGCCACAGAAGATCCTCTTTCAAATTCTCTAATGAGAGGTTTTAATACGTGAAGACTTGTTGAATTTCTTCTACCTCCTTCTGGACATAAGGCTTCACCAAATTTAAACACATTTTGCTGGTGATTCATTATTCGTTGCTTGTGGAGAACGTCGGCATGCAAGCAGGCATTGTTAAAGGTATACAGACTCTAGTTTTAATCCGTAAAAAATGGACACTAAGTTTAGTCAATTTACAAACCTGTAACTCATTTGGATAAAGTTACAATAGAGTGAAACAAGAGTCTGTGATGTTAAAACGGGAAATATGCTTAAAAATAGACTAGAACTCGAATCAATAAACCGCTACTTTGCAGACGCGCATGTGTGTTTTTAAAAATATAAAATATGCATTTTTTGGTATTAGAAACACCAGGATGACCAGAAACACTTCGGTTCTATGGAAATGGATAATCTAAGGAATAAAATATAAGTAATGTTTGATTTTAGTAATCAAAAACAGCTCTAATAGTGAAAAATATGCCTTAGTGGTTAAAAACTAGGGTCTAGCTAGCTGCCCCTTTAAAGTCTTGTCATAAGAGAACCTTTACTTGATCACGAAGCACACAATGATTGTTTCAATGTTTATGCAAATCATCCTGCATAGGACTTTTATTCTAGGATGATATGGCGCAGATGTGTGTGAGATTCCATTATAACCCATAAAATCTAAAACTGTGCAAGAAATTGTGGACCATTATCCGTCACTAGTTCTAGCTAGCAACCCATTTCTTGCACTTACGTATCGAAGAACCTCAACTGTATCTCAGTAGTCATCGACTTCATTTGAATAATTTGTGGCCATTTTGAAAGAGCATCAGCTACCATGAAAAGCATGCATCGTTCAAACTGTCCTGCGAAGTCTGCACACACATGTTGCCATGGACGCTGCAGCCATGCCCACGGATGCACAGTGATTCAGACGGCATGTGTCTTATTTTGTTGACACCCAGCATAATGTTTGGTAATAGTTTCAAGTTCTTCAACACCTGGCCACCAGACATATATATAGCTACATGTAAGCTGGCATTTTCATCTCAATGTCCTTCGTGTAATTTTTCCAAGATTTATATGTCTGAAAGTGCTGAGGAATAACAGCTTGAATCCCCCATGTCAAACATCCTTGATGAACCGATAACTCTTTCCATCTGTCATAGAAAGGAATCTGTTCCTTATCTTGAACTTCTGTCAATTGAATCTCTGATAACAGGGAACATTTTTGTTCTCAAAATCTTGATTAGCGATATTTCTAGTCAGTTAAAAATTGATTAGCAACTACTGTTTAATACTTTAAAACTGCGAAGCCATCTCTAAAACTTACATAGCGAATTGCGACGCAATACTGAACAAAATCTTCCCTGCATATAGCAACATCAAACTCATACTTGACAACACTGAGTCTTTGACTTTGCATTCTTGATATCCTTGCTTGATACAGGAAGAAGGAAGGAAATGTTTTATTTAACGACGCGCTCAACACATTTTATTTACGGTTATATGACGTCGGACATATGGTTAAGGACCACACAAATATATAGAGAGGAAACACGCTGTCACCACTTCATGGGCTAGTCTTTTCGATCATCAGCAAGGGATTTTTTATATGCACCATCCCACAGACAGGATAGTACATACCACGGCCTTTGTTACACCAGTTGTGGAACACTGGCTGGAATGAGAAATAGCCCAATGTGTCCACCGACGGGGATCGACCCTAGACCGACCGCTCATCGAGCGAACGCTTTACCACTGGGCTACGTCCCGCCCCTGCTTGACAGAGGAATGCAATGAAACTTTAAGACAACATGTACACGTGAGTTTCATCCAGCACATCTTCTTCATCATCGGCCAGTCGGATGGGAAGACTCGATAGTCATTTCCGTGTTTCTTTGTGTTTTCATACTCAGTGGCATATTGAAAACCAGCCAGGTACAAATTAACGCATAACGCTGCAATCGGGATGCGACCGATATTCCCTTTTGTGTGAGATGTGTGAGATGTGTGAGATGTCTTCTATACAGATATGGATAGAATTGTTTCACACCCCACACCAAGCCTAAAGCCTCTTTATCTATTTGTGCATCTGTTTTTCTCTGCATGAGTTAGAGATCTAGATGCGAATGTGATCAATCTCTCTTAGCCATCCACAAAACTGCATGCACTGAAATCATAAGGTGGCTGCATCTGTTGCCAGTTTGGATTGGACATATAGCCCAGTGGTACAGCGCTCACGCGATGCGCAGTCAGTCTGGGATCAATCCCCATCGGTGGGCCCATTGGGCTATTTCTCATTCCAACCAGTGCACCATGACTGGTATATCAAAGGCCATGGTATGTACTACCCTGTCTGTGGGATGGTGCATATAAAAGATCCCTTCCTGCTAATCGAAAAGAGTATATACATAGCCCATGAAGTGGCGACAGCAGGTTTTCTCTCTCATTGTCTGTGTGGTCCTTATAACCATATGTCTGACACCATTTAATCGTAAATAAAATGTGTTGAGTGCATCATTAAATAAAACATGTCTGTCTTTCTTTCTGTTGCCAGTTTCACTGGTTCCTCTGGATGAAAGTGCGTTAGAACCTGTTCAGAGGTTATGCTTTCTTTGATTCCCTGGAAAGCTGCATCACAATCCAGTGACCAATCAGATATTGATTTTGCCTCCAGTAATCTGTACAGTATGGCTGCAGAATGGATGCAAGGTTTTTAATAAAGCGACCATAGTAATTCACTAACCGTAAATATAATGTGTTGAGTGTGTCATTGAATAAAAAAATTTCATTCTTTCATTGTATATGTACATGTGTGCGTGCATGTTTTGCAGATCCAAATGTGATTTTCCATTGTTTTGAGAATGGAGTAGATGGACAATACACCGAATTGCTGTGCCAGTCCCAGTTTGATGAGACATCCACCAGTATGTTCGTGTCTCCTCCTAACCGTCAGGAAGCCTTAACCTGTAACCTTAAAACAGAGGAATGTGACGACCCCATGTGGTCAAGAGATCTCTACACTGTGGAGGTCACAGGCAGCTCAGAGGTCACTGTAACCATACCTTCGTTCAACCATAGGAGGGACGCAGGGACGTGGACGTGCATTGTAGGATCAATTAAGAAGGAATGTGAAAAGAGGTTCTTTGGTAAGCTACATTTACTGTTTGTTCCCTCGATTGGGCTTGCAATTGCAGCCTGCAAAAATGCAAAAGCAGTCCTTTTTTTTTTTTTTACACTTATATAGTAGGTGAAATAAAAGTTCACCTCGATCCTGCTAAACCACAAAACAAATTGCAGGTAATTGTTTCGGAGACAGATGTATGTGCAATTATCTCATTTGCTACTTATATGGCTTGTGATTCTGTCATATTTTCATTCCACAATATTCAAAAATACATTTTCACACACTATATTAAAGAAATAACAGCAGGCCATGTTCTACTTTCAATTTCGATCCCTGCTTAGATTCCCGACCACTTTACAAATTCAGATATGTTCTTAGACTGAATTCTTCTCTGACTGAAGCATACACAGTGTTAACAGCCAGGAGAGATTATTCTTAGGAAATACTGCCAAGATGATATCAGATAGGGACTTTAAGGTTTTGTGTATGTGCACTCGGAATAACACTTCAAATACAGACTTCAGTTAATTGTTACATCTACCTTATGGTGCTTGAGATTTTCAACACCCTCATAGTGAATATAGTCAAAAGCATGCATCGTTCACTCACACATACATGTACACATGTACACACACACACACACACACACACACACACACACACACACACACACACCAGTGTGTGTAATAAGCAGAAAATATGGTAATGTTTCTGTCGTATCTGGTGACAAAGATATAGCACTTTGATGAATTTTACTCTCCTTGGCGGCCATCTTGAATATTATGTTAATTATTTCTACTAGTTGCTTCGGATAATTATTTATTGAATTCTTTGTCTTTTAAAACATAAAAAGAAAAATAATTAATGTTTTTTTTAATCATATCTGCATGCATGGTTACAGATATATAGCACTTTGTTGATTTTCAGGCTCTTTGGTGCACAGCCATCTTGAATATTTTAAATTGCTCAAATTAATGCTGACATCTTCAATCCCACCTGGATATATTATTACATACATGTACACCCCAAATATAAATAAAGACCAATGTACATGTATATAACCGAGAACTTTTTGCCCCTTTGTTGCCAGACTGTTTTTGATTTTATCACTATCAGCTTGTGTATAACAAAAACAAAAAATTTGTAATAAAATGACTTAAATCAATGACAATAACACAACAAGTTTTGAAAATCAAGTTTTCTTATGGTGTTTTATCAGCGTACATGGGGAGTATATTGGGTTCCATGTTTTCTTGATATTTTCTGTTTATATGTTTAAATTACTGAGGGTACATTTGAGATATATGTTATATATATACATAATGCAAAAATACAAAAATCATTTTAAATAATAAATCCTTAACTTTTATTTTCCAGACCCTAACAAAGTACCAGAAGGTAGGTAAATAAATGTGTCTTCAAAATTGGATTTTAGTTGTCTATATATATATATATACGAGTGTGTATGTATGTATGTATGATGGATGGAGGGAGGGAGGGATGTAGATAGGTATGTACTGGTTTCAAAGATGACCGTGAGTCATCAGGAAGATTCTGAAAAGGGATAAACTTGACAACACAAATTTAAAAAAGAAGAAAAGTCAAAGTAACGCTTTATGCTGCGGCCCGTTTGTACACTAATTGTTTGATTGGTATCACAGTTCATCTAACAGTTGCAGTAACACTAGCTGTACTTGAGAAAGATCATTACCGATAGTCGCTTAATTAACAACCAACATGACAAGTGTGGTGACGAAAGGATTGCATGGCTAGTGTTGCGATTCCCCGATTCATCTGTCTGCATCGTTAAATAAAACATTTCTTTCTTTCTTTCTATTGTTCGTTCCGCCTAAATAATTAATCCGAAGGTTATAATAAACAACTGCACAAGCACAGCAATTGTTAGTCCTGTTTGGTGGTTTACCATAAATTGATATTTGATGGATCACCAGTTCGAGGGAAATATAGCTATTAACATAGATGGGACCGACAATTTAGTTCGAGCGAAGGCTTATAGTCGACTCTGGACGTGTTCGACCCTTCAGCAGTTAATATAAGGGTTTACCAAACCAAAAACTCGGGACTTTGTTTTTGGTTTGAGCATTGCGGTGTTTTTGACCCTTCCGAGGTCGAGCCAACGAGATTTACTGTATATGATATTTAACTTGCCACCATTTCGTATCATGTTTATGTCCCTCGTGATAATCATGACAGATGAAATCTACATGTAGTTCACTCTGGACATAAACATGATACGAAATGGAAGCTTGTTTAATATATCCTATAATATGTTGTTTTGAAGACATTAACAAGTGTTGTTGGATATACATGTATGTCAAAATATTAGAGGAAGATATATATTAAGACAGGGATGTAATTAATAGGCGTCTGTTGGCCATTTTTCAGTCTGTCTATTAAACGTTTACTGTGTTTGCATGGAGAATTATAGATGTTTTCCAACTAAATGTTAAAATTTGTGCATGCGTGTTGATACACACCTTCCATGGTTGGATGGATAATATTGGGTTTAGCTGGTAGTGAAACTCGTATCATTGCAGTTTTTACAGTATATAATTCTAACGTAGAAATTATTTTGAATTGCATGGAGTAGTGGGCGGGATTTAGTTCAGTCAGTTGTGCGCTCACCTGAGGTGCTTGCATTGCGGGATCAAACCACCTCAGTGGATCTATTCAACTCGTGGTGTTTTTTTTCTTGTTCTAACCAGTGGTCAAAGGCTATGGTATTGGGAAAGTGCATATAAAATGTTCCTTGCTGCTAATGGGGAAAATGTATTGGTTTTCCTCTGATGACTAAGAGTCATGTAATATACCCAATGTATGACATCCAATAGCCGATGATTAATTAATCAATGTGCTCTAGGGGTGTCGTTAAACACAAACAAACTTTGCATGTAGTATTAGATGACTGTACATGTGCGACCTTCATGCACTGGAGGGGCAGGACGTAGTCCAGTGGTAAAGCGCTCGCTTTATGTGCGGTTGGTCTGGGATCAATCCCTGTCAGTGGGCCCATTGGGTTATTTCTCGCTCCAGCCAGCTAGTATAGTGCACCACGACTGGTACATCAAAGACCGTGGTATGTGCTCCCCTGTCTATGGGATGGTGCATATAAAAGATCCCAATTGCTGCTAATTGAAAAGAGTTGCTCATGAAGTGGCGGCAGCGGGTTTCTTCCCGCAATATCTGTGTGGTCCTTAACCATATGTCCGACGTCATATAACCATAAATAAAATGTGGTGAGTGTGTCGTTAAATAAAAATGTCCTTCATGCACTGGCTCATGCAGGGTTATAATAATGCTTTCTGCATGCAAGCATTAAACATGTCTCGAGCACCTCAATTCATTATTGGCATTGAGACCTGCATGTACATTGTATGTATGCCAGCAGTATGTATTATTGATGTTCTAGTCATATGTCATTGTGATAATCAGCTATACAAATTTATGTGACATTTTTTTATTTATAATTATTCCTTCAGTTTAGTTCAAGTTTGTCTTGCTTAATGACGACACCACTAGAGCACGTTAATTAATAATTGATTACTGCATGTGAAACATGTCATTAGAGGAAACCCGCCACATTTTCCTAATTAATACAGCAAAGGATATTTTATACGCACTTGAGGTAGCAATATTACAGTCAACTCCCTTGTGTACCCAGTTGCACAAAGAGTTCGCTTGTTGGTTTTGCACAGATCCATGTTTGAAGGTTAATTATTTGGAATAGGAAGTAAATTTTTAAGCTTAGTGATAGTCAAGGAGATATTTTTAAAATGACAATTGGTTTTTCACCAGCAGTGCAAACGGTTTAACTGTAATGAGGCTTGGTATTCATACACTGTGTTTTCCTTGTGACAAAAGTGGAGTGCAATCCTTTTGGGTAATTTTCAAACAAGCGGATTTTATGAAGAAAAAAACTACAATTTTAGCTATGAACCTTTACCATGGCCTTTGACCAATTGTGGTGCTCTGGTTGGAAAGACAAAAAACACCCCAATCTGTTGAGGATGTTCAATCGTGTGACACAAGCAATCATCCGACTGAGCTAAATCTTGCCCCCTCCCCTCCCCTTTTGTCCCCTCCCTTCCCCCTCCTCCTTCAGTTTAGCTGATGGAATTGATGTAAATATGTTGGTGTTTGTTTTTGTTTTCAGTCACCCAGTATTCATTATATAAATCTTTTCATTCCAACCAGTGCACCACAACTGGACAAAGGCTGTGGTATGTGTTTTCCTGTCTGTGGGAAAGTGCATATAAAAGATCCCCGGCTGCATTAAAAACAAATGTAGCGGGTTTCCTCTGATGACTATGAGTCAGAATTACCAAATGACTGATATCCAATAGCTGATGATTAATTAATCAATGTGCTCCAATGGTGTCGTTAAATAAAATGATAAGTTTCGATCTTCTTCATTGTGTACACGTATGTGTCTGTGTGTATGTTTTGCAGATCCATATCTAAATTTCACTTGTTTGGAGGATGGAGTAGACGGACAACGTTCCCAGTTGATGTGCGCGGTCTATTACAACCATGCATCAACCACAATGTTATTGTATCCGCCTAATGGTCAAAAAGTGATAAGCTGTGACCTTGAAACAACTCAGTGCGACAAAAGATCAAGCGCGAAAGAAGGCGACTACCTGTACTTTGTCGAGTTCACTTGGAGCTCGGAAGTTACTGTAACCATATTCTCATTCAATCGTACGAGGGACACGGGGACCTGGGCTTGCAGTGTAGGATCAATTAAGAAGCAATGTGAAAAGATTGCCTTTGGTAAGCTAGCTACCTGCACGTTCCTTTTGTTCCCATAACAGGTCTCGTCCAGTTTAAACAGGTCTCGCAATTGCAGCCTGCAGAAAAGCAAAAAGCAATCAATGTATTTAGATCTACAGTGAAACCCCTCTAAACCTGACACCCTTGGGACCAAGACAAATGTCCGGTTTAAAGAGGGATCCAGTTTAGAGAGGTTAAGTTATGTTCTGGTTTTTAAAAAAGGACTGTAATTAAACGTCTGGTTTTGAGGGAATTCCGGTTTATAGAGGGTCCGGTATTGAGAGGTTTCACTGTATATATAGCAGATGAAATAACAATTCACCTCCTGCTAAACACCAAAAAGAATTGCAGGTAATTTTTCCAGAGACAGATGTATGTGCAATTATCTCATTTGCTATTTATATGCCTTGTGATTCTGTCATATTTTCTTTCCACAATATTCTAAAATACATTTTCACACACTATCCCAAACCCTCCTTTATTTCTAGCAGGCCAATTATTTTTCTTAGTGGGACATATTTCTTTTTTTGCCTGCTGTATTAAAGAAATAATAGCAGGCCATGAACTACTTTCAATAATTTCGATCCCTGCTTAGATTCCCGACAATAATGACAAATTGTCACAATAACACAACAAGTTGTCAAAATCAAATTTTCTTATGATGTTGTTTTATCAGTGGTACATGGTGGGTGGGTGGGGGGATATAGGGCTCCAGTGTTTTTTGGATATTTTCTGTTGACTAACATGTTTAAATTACTGAGGCACATTTGAGATATGTGTTATACATGTATAAATATATAAAATGCAAAACTAATAAACCCTCAACTTTTATCTTTCAGACCCTTCAAGACAACCAGCAAAATGTAGGTGAATTAATGTGTCTTCAAAATTGGATTTTAGTTGTCTATATTTATATATATATATATACTGGTCTCGAAGATGGCTGTGAGTCATCAGGCACATTCTGAAAAGGGACACCCTTGACTACACAAATCAAAGAAAAGAATAGCTATATACCGTCCATTGAAAACCCACCTAACAACCACCCCGGTTCTAAGACCGCCCTGCTACAAAGACCAATATTTTTTTTAAAAAGAACAAAAAGTTTGTTTTCTTTAACAACACCACTAGAGCACATTGATTTATTAATCATCGGCTATTGGATGTCAAACATTTGGTAGTTTCGACATATTGTCTTAGAGAGGAAACCCGCTACATTTTTCCAGTAGCAAGGGACCTTTCATATGCATCATCTCATAGACAGGATAGAACATACCACGGCCTCGTCGTCATGCATTGGCTGGAACGACTTTTAATCTTTTAACATGCTCCTATACCACAGAGGTTTCAAGCATACAAATCAGCTTCTATTTAAAGTCTGCTCCGCAAGGCTCAATGGGTAGATGTAAACCACTTGCACCGACCAGTGATCCATAACTGGTTCAACAAAGGCCATGGTTTGTGCTATCCTGCCTGTGGGAAGCGCAAATAAAAGATCCCTTGCTGCTAATCGGAAAGAGTAGCCCATGTAGTGGCGACAGCGGGTTTCCTCTCAAAATCTGTGTGGTCCTTAACCATATGTCTGATGCCATATAACCGTAAATAAAATGTGTTGAGTGCGTCGTTAAATAAAACATTTCTTTCTTTTTTTCTATTTGAAGTCCTTTCCATTACCTGTTTTACGTAATGACGTCCCAGCTGGCGTAATGACGTCATTTTCTGAGGTTTATCGAAGGTTAACATTCAGTTTTTCTGCGACGTCGTCCAATCAGAATTGAGGAAATCATATAAACGTGGACATTTTGTAATTATATAAATACAGCTAGATGTATAGTAACTGCAATGTTGTGGTGAGCAAACTGCAATGTTGTGGTGAGCAAACTGCAATGTTGTGGTGAGCAAACTTAATGTTGGATGCATCACATTGTTGCTGAGACAGTATCAGTGAATTAATGCATACTCATTATTAAGAGACAGAAAATTGGAATGGTACAAACTTGATTCCACAGTTCTTACCTACATGTATAAGCATCAATTTTTGCCTATTTATCAGAGTAAAGTTAAAGTTTGTTTTGTTTAACGACGCCACTAGAGCACATTGATTTATTAATCATCGGCTATTGGATGTCAAACATTTGGTAGTTTCGACATTTGGTCTTAGGGATAAAAACCCGCTATATTGAATGGATCCACCAAGGTGGTTTGATCCTGTGACGTTAGCACCTCAAGCGAGCACTAGCTAGCCCAACCGACTGTGTTAAATACTGCCCTCCTCCCCCCCTCCCTCCCCTCCCCCCATTCAGTTTAGATGATGGAATTGTAAATATGTTGGTGTTTGTTTTTGTTTTCAATCACCCAGTATTTGTTGTATGCTAGTGTTTTCCCTAGAAATTTGGCAAGGCATGGCAGACAAAACATTTTGGGGGCATTTTCACCATTTTTGGGGCACTTTTCTTTTCCATTAAAGACAAAAAAATAATTGAAATAAAAATAAATGTAATTAATGTTTTTGCTTTAATAAATGAATGGAAAAATATATAACAGATATTTTTTATTAATTAATAATACATTTTTTTAGTGATTCATCAAGGCAATTTTATAATTAATTATTGGAAAAGGCTTGTTTAATCTCAGGGCAGCATGGTGCTGGTTAAGGCAAGATGGTGCTAGACTATTGAGACATGGTGCTGCACCATGCTAAAACAAGCTCGGAAAAACACTAAGTACAATGTATGTATATATGTTTGTGTGTGTGCATGTTTTACAGTTCCAATTGTGAATCTCAATTGTTTGGAGGATGGAGAAGCTGGAAAACCCACTGAGTTGAAATGCACGTCGTCCCTGATCGATAAGACATCCACATCTATGTCCTTGACTCCGCCTAATGGTCGACCGTTAGCCTGTAACCTTCAAACACATGTATGTGATGACCTGTGGGAAGAAAGTGTCTACAGTCTTAAGTTCACTGACAAGTCAGAGGTCACTGTAACCATACCTTCGTTCGACCATAAGAGGGATGCAGGGACCTGGGCTTGCAGTGTAGGATCAGTTAAGAAGGAATGTGACAAGATTGCCTTTGGTAAGCTACACCTACTTTTGTTCCCTACACAGGGCTTGCAATATTTGCAGCCTGCAAAAAAAACCCGAAAAGCAGTCCCATTTTTTTAAGACCTACATGTATCTATAGCAGGTGAAATAACAATTCACCTCCTGCTAAAACCAGAAACAAGTTGCAGGTAGTTTTTCCAGAGACAGATGTATGTACAATTATCTGATTTGTATTTATATGGCTTGTGATTCTGTTACATTTTCATTCCACAATATTCTAAAATACATTTTCACACACTATCCCAAACCCTCCTTAATTTATTTCAAGCAGGCCATTTTTTCTTTTCTTAGCAGGACATATTTCTTTTTTGCCTGCTATATTAAAGAAATAATAGCAGGCCATGATCTACTTTCAATTTCGATCCCTGCTTAGATTCTCGACCCACTTCAAAAATTCAGAGAGGTTCTTCGACTGAATTCTTCTCCGACTGAAGCATTCATAGTGTTAACAGCCAGGGCCCATATTTTCGAAGCAATCTTAGCCTACGAAATCGTACAATCATCGTAAGCTATAGTGACGCCACACCCTACGATGGTTTTACGATTTTGTAGGGCTAAAATGGCTTCGAAAATATGAGCCCAGGAGAGATTATTCTTAGGAAATATTGTCACAAATCATATCAGATAGGCCGGGACTTATGTTTTTGTGTATGTGCACTCAGAATCACACTTCAAAGACAGACTTCAGTTAAAGGGATATTCCTCACTTTGCTGCATTGTAAGATGTTTCCGACTAATAAAATATTTCTACTATTAAACTTACATATATTAAATATATTTTCTTGTTTAGAATATCAGTGTCTGTATATTCAATGTGTTTCTGGTCATCTTAATATTTGTAACAAGCCCAAACTGGATTTTGTCTTCAAATAATTTTGTACATACGAAAAAAACTATATTTTAAGAAATAAGATTAAAGTTAACCTAGTACAAATATTAGAACGATCAGAAACACATTTAATATGCAGCCACTAATATTTTATGCAGAAAAATGTATTTGATATGTAATAACAATCGTTAAAACATCTCTTAGTCGATAAAATCTTTAAAATTGCAGCAAACTCAGGAATGTCCCTTTAATTGTTACATCTACATGTATGTTTTTGTACTTGAGATTTTCAACACCCTCATAGTGAATATCATCAACATAATATTTCACTTATACATGGACATATTGTATGTACAATTCATGTTTCTGTCATATCTGGTTTCAGATATATAGCACTTTGTTAAATTTCACTCTCCTTGGAGGCCATCTTGAATGTTATGTTAATTATTTCCACTAGTTGCTTCAGATAATTATTTATTGAATTCTTTTTCTTTCAAAACATAAAAAGAAAACTAATTAATGTTTTTTTTTTTTTTTTATAAAATGTGGTTACAGATATATAGCACTTAATTATTTTTTGATTTTCATGCACTTAAAATTGGTGGCCATCTTGAATATTTTAAATTGCGGAAATAATGCTGACACATTCACTCCCACCTGGATATATGTATATACATATACATATACATATACATATACATATACATATACATATACATATATATTATTTTGTTATTATTATTTGTAATATCCCACTGCCCCCTTTCCTTTCTCTCCTTTGAAGTCCATCTCATTTCTTCCAGATCTGGCTACTCCTATCTTTCAACTTGTTTCGATGTCCACCTCCACATCCCAGTCCTTGTCTCTCCAATCGTGACAGGTGCTTGTCTCTTGTGGCTATCAGTGCCATACACCTGCCATAATTCCCTATCAGGTTTTAGCTGTGGGCTTAGTCTGACCACTTCGGGGAGTGTTCAGTAGTTATTTAATTCTGGCATCGTTAAGAGGCACTTGTAACCACCTACTATACACCCCTACTACCGGTGGTTGTTAGTTATAGTGCGGTGGGTCAGACCAAGTTTATTAGTGGTAGAGGACGAGGATGCCAGGTGGGTGCAGGAAAGTACACCTGGATATATTACTGCATACATGTACACCCCAAATATTATAAAGACCAATTAAAAATATATATACACATGTACATGCATGTATGTAACCGAGAATTTAGGTCTCACTACACGGATGTCATCTGCCATTGAAACCCATGTTAAATTGCCCAACTTCAAATGAAGATTGCCAATGGAACGGGTTCTCGTTGGCATTAACAACATACACCATTGCGAACATACATTATATAAACATTTATTTTCGCTCCAAAATTGAGAACATTTCCATCTCAAAAGGTCAATGCATAATATTACAAAATAGCATGGGCAAAATACAGCCAGAAGGCTTACCATTAAACATACATATTGTTTTAATTCTTCACCATTTCCTAGAAGTGAATATGTGAACCATAACTTGTGACACAATTAGGAACACTGTAGTCGACCGTGATGAATGAACTCTCACCCGGAAGTGATCTGTGTAGTGAGACCATAGTCGACCGTGATGAATGAACTCTCACCCGGAAGTGATCTGTGTAGTGAGACCGTAGTCGACCGTGATGAATGAACTCTCACCCGGAAGTGATCTGTGTAGTGAGACCGTAGTCGACCGTGATGAATGAACTCTCACCCGGAAGTGATCTGTGTAGTGAGACCGTAGGTGTTTTTTGCCCTTCTGCTGCCAGACTATGTTTGATTTATCACTGTTCTGTTACCTGTCTTAATCATAACACACTATCAGCTTGTGTATAACAAAACAAAATGTAATGTTTGTAATAAAATGATTTAAATCAGTAACACAACAAGTTTTCAAAATCAAATTGTTTTTGCTGTTTTATCAGCAATACATGAGGGGTATATATTGGGCTCGCTGGATTGGTGTTACAAACTTGCTGCAGAGAGAGTTCTTAATGGCTCTTTAATGTTTTCCCTTAAATTGTGCACTGGTTTTATAATTACTAGTCCCCTACCGGTCCAAGTGGAGGGGACTATAGGTTTCATCTCTGTCCTTCTGTCTGTCTGTCTGTCTGTCTGTCCATACGTCTGTCCATCCGTTCATCTGTGTTCTATTTTTTAGACTTTTTTCACAATGCCTCAAGATATTGAGCTGAAATTTTGTACATACCTTTATTATGTACTGATGGCAGTTTACCGGTTTTTGACAGTTATGGCCCTTGAAATTAGGAGATATAAAAATTTGCTTTTCAGACTTCTTCTGTTTTTCCGCAATGCCTTAAGTTATTGAGTTGAAATTTTGTGTATAGGATCTGGTCAAGAGTGGTTGCATGTTCTATAGATGAGGCACTACATGTATATCGACAGAGATTCATAGAATTAACCACGTACTATCTCGCCAAATTAAATGCCCATTCGACTGTACTGTGCAGAGATACGTATGGCCCTGAACACACATTATGCTTTTGTTGTTCAGATTTATGTCCTATATGACCAGTCTCAGTGGTGTTGTGGTTAAGCCATCAGACATAAGACTGGTAGGTACAGGGTTCGCAGCCCGGTACCGGCTCCCACACAGAGCAAGTTCTAACGATTCAATGGGTAGGTATAAGACCACTACACCATCTTCTCTCTTGCTATAACCACTAATCACTAACAACTGTCCTGGACGGAAAGCCCAGATAGCTGAGGTGTATGTGCCCAGGACAGCATGCTTGAACCTTAATTGGATATATAAGCATGAAAATAAGTTGAAATGAAATGAAATCATGTCCCATATTACAGATCAAATTTGATTTTCATGGCAATTTACCCATTTTTCACAGAGTTATGGACCTTGAACTTGGGAGATATATAGAGAATAATACATGAGTTTCCGTTTGATACCATTTATCTTACAACGAGTTGTTTAAAATGTCTCTCTCACCCCATGCTGTCTTATTTCCAGCAGGCCCTTTATATATATTTTTTGGCCTTACATTTCCAGAAACTAACAGCAGGCCATATCTTACTTCCTATTAACCAGAAATGTCTATTCTTACAAAAGTGAAAGACAGTCAGGATGTGTTACCTGCAGGTCTAATTACACATTGTAGTGGAGTAAGTATGTGGCAGTATATACAGATAGAATTGGATACTGTCAAAGTGAAAGACAGTCAGGATGTGTTACCTGCAGGTCTAATTACACATTGTAGTGGAGTAAGTATGTGGCAGTATATACAGATAGAATTGGATACTGTCAAAGTGAAAGACAGTCAGGATGTGTTACCTGCAGGTCTAATTACACATTGTAGTGGAGTAAGTATGTGGCAGTATATACAGATAGAATTGGATACTGTCAAAGTGAAAGACAGTCAGGATGTGTTACCTGCAGGTCTAATTACACATTGTAGTGGAGTAAGTATGTGGCAGTATATACAGATAGAATTGGATACTGTCAAAGTGAAAGACAGTCAGGATGTGTTACCTGCAGGTCTAATTACACATTGTAGTGGAGTAAGTATGTGGCAGTATATACAGATAGAATTGGATACTGTCAAAGTGAAAGACAGTCAGGATGTGTTACCTGCAGGTCTAATTACACATTGTAGTGGAGTAAGTATGTGGCAGTATATACAGATAGAATTGGATACTGTCAAAGTGAAAGACAGTCAGGATGTGTTACCTGCAGGTCTAATTACACATTGTAGTGGAGTAAGTATGTGGCAGTATATACAGATAGAATTGGATACTGTCAAAGTGAAAGACAGTCAGGATGTGTTACCTGCAGGTCTAATTACACATTGTAGTGGAGTAAGTATGTGGCAGTATATACAGATAGAATTGGATACTGTCAAAGTGAAAGACAGTCAGGATGTGTTACCTGCAGGTCTAATTACACATTGTAGTGGAGTAAGTATGTGGCAGTATATACAGATAGAATTGGATACTGTCAAAGTGAAAGACAGTCAGGATGTGTTACCTGCAGGTCAGGTCTAATTACACATTGTAGTGGAGTAAGTATGTGGCAGTATATACAGATAGAATTGGATACTGTCAAAGTGAAAGACAGTCAGGATGTGTTACCTGCAGGTCTAATTACACATTGTAGTGGAGTAAGTATGTGGCAGTATATACAGATAGAATTGGATACTGTCAAAGTGAAAGACAGTCAGGATGTGTTACCTGCAGGTCTAATTACACATTGTAGTGGAGTAAGTATGTGGCAGTATATACAGATAGAATTGGATACTGTCAAAGTGAAAGACAGTCAGGATGTGTTACCTGCAGGTCTAATTACACATTGTAGTGGAGTAAGTATGTGGCAGTATATACAGATAGAATTGGATACTGTCAAAGTGAAAGACAGTCAGGATGTGTTACCTGCAGGTCTAATTACACATTGTAGTGGAGTAAGTATGTGGCAGTATATACAGATAGAATTGGATACTGTCAAAGTGAAAGACAGTCAGGATGTGTTACCTGCAGGTCTAATTACACATTGTAGTGGAGTAAGTATGTGGCAGTATATACAGATAGAATTGGATACTGTCAAAGTGAAAGACAGTCAGGATGTGTTACCTGCAGGTCTAATTACACATTGTAGTGGAGTAAGTATGTGGCAGTATATACAGATAGAATTGGATACTGTCAAAGTGAAAGACAGTCAGGATGTGTTACCTGCAGGTCTAATTACACATTGTAGTGGAGTAAGTATGTGGCAGTATATACAGATAGAATTGGATACTGTCAAAGTGAAAGACAGTCAGGATGTGTTACCTGCAGGTCTAATTACACATTGTAGTGGAGTAAGTATGTGGCAGTATATACAGATAGAATTGGATACTGTCAAAGTGAAAGACAGTCAGGATGTGTTACCTGCAGGTCTAATTACACATTGTAGTGGAGTAAGTATGTGGCAGTATATACAGATAGAATTGGATACTGTCAAAGTGAAAGACAGTCAGGATGTGTTACCTGCAGGTCTAATTACACATTGTAGTGGAGTAAGTATGTGGCAGTATATACAGATAGAATTGGATACTGTCAAAGTGAAAGACAGTCAGGATGTGTTACCTGCAGGTCTAATTACACATTGTAGTGGAGTAAGTATGTGGCAGTATATACAGATAGAATTGGATACTGTCAAAGTGAAAGACAGTCAGGATGTGTTACCTGCAGGTCTAATTACACATTGTAGTGGAGTAAGTATGTGGCAGTATATACAGATAGAATTGGATACTGTCAAAGTGAAAGACAGTCAGGATGTGTTACCTGCAGGTCTAATTACACATTGTAGTGGAGTAAGTATGTGGCAGTATATACAGATAGAATTGGATACTGTCAAAGTGAAAGACAGTCAGGATGTGTTACCTGCAGGTCTAATTACACATTGTAGTGGAGTAAGTATGTGGCAGTATATACAGATAGAATTGGATACTGTCAAAGTGAAAGACAGTCAGGATGTGTTACCTGCAGGTCTAATTACACATTGTAGTGGAGTAAGTATGTGGCAGTATATACAGATAGAATTGGATACTGTCAAAGTGAAAGACAGTCAGGATGTGTTACCTGCAGGTCTAATTACACATTGTAGTGGAGTAAGTATGTGGCAGTATATACAGATAGAATTGGATACTGTCAAAGTGAAAGACAGTCAGGATGTGTTACCTGCAGGTCTAATTACACATTGTAGTGGAGTAAGTATGTGGCAGTATATACAGATAGAATTGGATACTGTCAAAGTGAAAGACAGTCAGGATGTGTTACCTGCAGGTCTAATTACACATTGTAGTGGAGTAAGTATGTGGCAGTATATACAGATAGAATTGGATACTGTCAAAGCTATAGTCTCTTCATGCAGTTTTTACCGGCCTCGGTGGCGTCGTGGCAGGCCATCGGTCTACAGGCTGGTAGGTACTGGGTTCGGATCCCAGTCGAGGCATGAGTGAGTGCTCCGCAAGGCTCAATGGGTAGGTGTAAACCACTTGCACCGACCAGTGATCCATAACTTGTTCAACAAAGGCCATGGTTTGTGCTATCCTGCCTGTGGGAGCGCAAACAAAAGATCCCTTGCTGCTGATCGGAAGAGTAGCCCATGTAGTGGCGACAGCGCGTTTCCTCTCAAAATCTGTGTGGTCCTTAACCATATGTCTGATGCCATATAACCGTAAATAAAATGTGTTGAGTGCGTCGTTAAATAAAACATTTCTTTCTTCTTCTTTTTTCTTCATGCAGTTAATTAAACAATGAGGGCTCAGTTAAACCTATAACACCTCCACCCGCTACCAATCCTGGTTGGGATGCTTATTGTGCTCTCTTGACATGCCAAGTTCAGGTGGTCCCCCAGCAGCCCCCACCCCACCCTCCTAACCCTTTTCTTGTCCTGGATAGAGAAGCCAGCGTAAGTATACACCTACATGTACATGTCACAACAACTTGCCCTGAATGTTAAACCCTAGACTATGACCTGACCTGACCTGACTTATAACAGGACACTTTTTGTATTTTTAAAGGGAAGGAAATGTTTTATTTAACGATGCACTCAACACATTTTGTTTACGGTTACATGGCGTCGGACATATGGTTAAGGACCACACACAGATACTGAGAGAGGAAACCAGCTGTCGCCACTTCATGGCCTACTCTTTCCGATTAGCAGCAAGGGATCTTTTATATGCACCATCCCACAGACAGCATAGCACATACTACAGCATTTGATATACCAGTCATGGTGCACTGGCTGGAGCAAGAAATAGCCCAATGGGCCCACCGACGGGGATCGATCCCAGCCCGACCATGCATCAAGCGAACACTTTACCACTGGGCTATATCCCGCCCCTTTTTAAAGGGATTCAAGTGCATGCGCCTCGATTGACAAGTACGGTAAAGCTCTGATAGTGTTCTGTTGACGCTTTGTAATAAATGTCTTATTTCCTATTTCCACTTCAGTTTCTACAAAGAGTAGTGAGTACATACTGCGTGTTCTAGTTTATTTTCTTATACGTACCGGTTTTAACTACAGTGAAACCTCTCAAAACTGGACCCTCTGTAAACCAGAATTCCCTCAAAACCGGATGTTTTTCACTGCCCCTTTTTAAATATCTGTACAGAAAAGACACTCTCTGAATCTAAACCAAATACCCGTTAAAACCAGACTTTTTACTTGGTCCAGAGGGTGTCCGGTTTAGAGGAGTTTCACCGTATTTAACCTGTTCAGTGTTGTCTTTCGAGTAACACCAATGTGTGCAATAACATCAATTTATATTTATAATATTACCACTAAACATTGATTCGACACTTGTTTTAATACATATGGGCAATTCCTCATTCTTTGAGTTATATTTCAGACAAATTTGCACATTATTTTAACTTGCTGTCGTATAATAATTTAAGATAAAAGCTCTAAGCTTGAAGACTATATATACACCTTTAATTATGTTCCCTTCTTGATATGCAAATCAAATATTGGCTTAAACTCCCATAAAGAAAAAACTACATGCATATAAGCAATAATGGTTGTTAATGAAAGTACAGCAAAATGCAGGGATGTTTCTTAGCTATGATTTCAGAAATGTATTTCTCTGAATTTTAAAATATTTATAATTAATTAATCTATGAGTTGGCAACAGAATGCCAGGCACTTAATGGTAGGCACAATGGTAAAAAAACAATTGTCTTTATAGTGTTAAAACATTAATGCCAAATAAAATAAACAATTATACTGGTAAATACTTAAATAAATGTATATAGATATACATGTAGCTGTAATTGTTAGTATTATACAGGCATATAATTAAATTTTTGTTACATTCATTACAACATAACGTCATCCTATTGGTCCAGACGTAGCAACGGGAGTTTATTCATTACTCGATGAACGTAAAAATTACACCGTCAGGGACCGTCATAATTTCAGAAGTTGATAGTGCCAAATAAAATTAATAATTATATATACATATATATATACAATGTATATGGTGAAAATGTGAAACAAAACAACATATATTACTAAACTCTGCCTAAGATGAGGCATCAACAATGATGGCAATACTAATGTTATGGCATAACATACATGTCGTTTTATGTTTCTATAATCTCGTAAAATTTTTTATTAAAAAATGGAGTTGGAGGGAGGGGGATGCTGTTTGTTTTATTTATTATTAATTTATTTGTTTTATTTTTTGTGTTAGTTTTGGTTGGTTTTGTTGATTATTTATTTATTTTTATCATTATTATTATTTTTTAATGATGTTATTATTATTATTATTGTTTTATTAAAATGAATTATGAAAAATAATTGATTTTGTTTCACTTCAGTATTATAATTATTATATTCTTATTTAAGTCTGGTTTCTTGCATGTAGATTTGCCTATAGACAATAATAGTGTGTCCCTGTGCATCAGTTGGTTACTGGCAAACCACCATTCATTAGGTTCCATTAGATAACTGATACATTAAACACAAAATCTGTCTCTTTTGGGGTTTTCGGGTTTTTTAATTAATTAATTTATATTATTAAATAGATAATTATTATTTTGAATCACTGTCGATCAGACCGGTGTTGATGCCAGGCCATGTTTATGAAACTTTATAGCGCTAATCTCACCCGACCAATATTAAATCTTCTCCAAAGAGAGGGAGTATTTTTACATGCCCCTGTACCACTAAGGTTTCAGGCATGTCCATCCCGAGTCCGGTCTCTGGATAGCCAGTGATCTGATCCGGGACAGAAATGCATGGGCCAATTGTTTTATTAATACCATTGGGAAAGGAGACTTTTGAATTTTTAAATTAATTCAGCACATACACATACACATACACAAATACAAATTTTAGAAAGCGCAGAAAGAAAAAGACAAAATAATATTTATATATTAATTTAATTATAATTTGATTATTAATTACCATTTATTTTATATTAATTTGTGCACTATTTTTAAATGGGCATTTACAAAAATAAAATTAACTAAAATTATTTAAAATACAATTAAGCCCTTAGGAGTATAAGGAGGAAGGTTGGGCCCAGGTTTCACAGGTTTAATTATTGGGTAGGTTAAGCCTACCACACATGAGAGCTATTAGCTGAGCAAAACGTTACTTGAGACTTTTTGCTCAGCTGATAGCTCTGAACAATTTCGGCGCACACGATGAGCTAAGTGCTGAGCTACTTTGCTTATGACTGTAGTGATGACGTCACTCTTAACGCAATGTTCGTGTTTCCATTGGTCAGTTAGTAAATTCAGCTCAGCTGATAGCTCACGTAGCCAGCACACGGTGAGATTTTTGCCAGGCATGGCCAAAAATATCAAACACGATAGATATTTTCCTCACGACCACGAGAGACGAAAAACTCACCAAAATTGCCCGCACATGAGAGCCATTAGCTGAGCAAAAAGTCTCGAGTAACTTTTTGCTCAGCTAATAGCTCTCGTGTATGGAAGGCTTTAAATAAGGAACACCGTCCCTATCAGGAACTTCAGTGTGACCAATCAGGGGTGGGAGAAGAATGGTGGGGGCAAGATCCCAGATCCATCCTAACCACCCTACGGCCGAAACACCGCTTATGCCCTACTCGCTTCCCTATACTCCTCTGGAATTCAACTCTTCCCCCCCCCCCCAAACATGCCGCCCCCCCCCCGACGAGTTGTGTCGTCCAGTCACAGTGTCCTTCACAGATTATAAAAAGATACAACGTTTGGCAGCACTGGTAGCTAGAGTGTTGCTAGGTTAAGCGTTAGTACGAGGAAAGATTAGAGGCAAACAAGATTTGGTGAAGTCTGGTGGTGTCAGTTGGAGAAAAACGCATCACGAAGATCACGAAGATCATCTATTGTTTTGGGGGTGTATTTTCTGTCTTCTTTGGTGGTAGTTAATCTCTTGTAATATTGGTCACTATATAGGCCTATTGTTGAATGTTTTCTTTAATGTTTTTATTTGAAATTGTCAAGTTCACATTTTGTAATGTGTTTTTGTTTTCAGATGCACCATCCTGCTTCGTGGCAAACACTTCCATCATGCTGCAGTTCATTGCCATGTAAGAACACATTGCTTATACGTAGTCAACATAAAATTTATATCTTGTCAACTTTTGTCGTTACAATGGAATTATTTTTCTTCGCATTTCATTTAAACTTATTTTCATGCTTATATCCAATTAAGATTAAGCATTCCATGGTATGTACTATCCTGTCTGTGGGATGGTGCATATAAAAGATCCCCTGTTAGTAATCGAAAAGAGTAGCCTATGAAGTGGCGACAGCAGGTATCCTCTCTCAATATCTGTGTGGTCCTTAACCATATGTCTGACGCCATATAACCATAAATAAAATGTGTTGATTTGATTTTGATTTTGAACTTATTTTCGTGCTTATATCCAATTAAGGTTCAAGCACGCTGTCCTGGGCACACACCTCAGCTATCTGGGCTGTCTGTCCAGGACAGTGGGTTAGTTGTTAGTTGGTTAGTTGTTAGTGAGAGAGAAGAGGGTGTAGTGGCCTTACACCTACCCATTGAGCTCTTAAGAACTCGCTCTGGGTTGGAACCGGTACCGGGCTGCGAACCCTGTACCTACCAGCCTGTAGTCCGATGGCTTAACCACTGCGCCACCGAGGCCGGTAATGTGTTGATTGAGTGCATTGTTAAATAAAACGTACGTTTTCTTCATTCCTTTATTTCCAGATTGTGTATCATGACCCTCACGAAGAACCAGGTCCCTGTGTGTATTTTCTAGCTGGTCGATCTAGCTGCTAGCTGCTGGTTGTGTCTTCAACTATGTAATTCACCAGCTAGCGGATCATCTATTGGAGATTTTCACCCTGGAGTTTCCTGAGATTTTCTTCTTCATTGTAGTTCTCATGATACAAGTCTGACCACCATAAACATACTTTAACGCTTTTCATTTTAACAGTCATTTGAAAGATCATAATTAATCGCTCAGTTGTTACATTTTTAGGTAAGCAGTGCTTAATTGCATGTCAAATGTTTAAAAGGGTTAAAATTTATTATACAATTAATGGATATAATCTGTAGGGTCTCCACGAGTTCTCGGGCACATGTTGAATCTAGCAAGACTTGAGTCCATTCACAGGACTCAAGTACCCGTGCAAGGAAGGACACTCTCATTTAATTATATTTTTCAACGTCATTTTGGCATATTGCTTGCTGCCGGTGACGTTATAAGGGCTGTAAGACATGTATATGAGAAACAAAAGTCGTATGTGTGGCATGCAATACAATGGCATAATTTGACATCTGTGTTCATTGCTGCAATTAAGATGCATATAATGATATTTTACTTAATTCCTTAGTCTCATTATCATCTAGTGTAAGTGTCGGGTACTCGGGTCCTGGTCGAGTTTGACCCTCGAGTACTCGAGTCCAATATTTTGGAGTCATGGAGGCCCTAATAATCTGACCCATGCATTCGGTTCTAATCCATGTCTGAATTTTGTAAAACTCTTTCCGTTAAAGTGTAAAGATCTCAATTATTTATAATATAGACTAAATTATTAATATTTTGTGTTCAACAGTTCACTGAATACGAACACTGTTTGTGATATACATGTACCTTGTAAATAGTTCTGTATTATTTGTTTTAAAAGAGTGTTAGGTTAGGGAGGGTGTGTATACAAATACTGTGAATTTCCACGGAAGTGAAGGATACTAGCATCTTCTTTTATCTGGGAAATTAGTATAATGGTTCTCATCGAATTGGGGGTATGGGGTCCCTATATATGATATAACCAGGTTTTCTGCCAGAGAGTAAAACGGGTATGGCGCCATACCCAAAATATTGTGTAGATTTTTTAAATTAAAGTTAACCTTTTGACAAAATTAATTATTATTATCATTACTGTATAAGTTTCTTAACGCTAACCCCAAACTCAATACCATAGTGCCATACACAAAAATTTCTTTCTGGCAGAAACACTGATAACTTGTTTGTCTCGTTGATTCGGGGGGAGGAGAAGGGGGGCACTATATATGATATAATTTGTTTGTTTTGGATTTTTTCATCGGGTTTTAAGTTGGGGAGGGTGTGCATATGAATTTCCTAGGAAGTAAAGGATACTATGATCTTTTATCCGGGAAATGAGTACTTATTGAATCAGGTTGTGGGGGGGGGGGGGGGGGGGGGGGGGCAGCATCACTTGTGTACCCACAAGCATATCCTGATCTATCTCAAAACTTGGTTATGTATTATATATTTAAAGTGTCATCTTTAAAGATGTATGGTTTTTTTGTAAATGATAACACTAATTTGTTCACAGGACTCTTGATGACTAGCCATCAGATAAGTGATTGAAATATTTTTTGTAAATGATAACACTAATTTGTTCACAGGACTCTTGATGACTAGCCATGAGATAAGTGATTGAAATATTTTTTGTAAATGATAACACTAATTTGTTCACAGGACTCTTGATGACTAGCCATGAGATAAGTGATTGAAATATTTTTTGTAAATGATAACACTAATTTGTTCACAGGACTCTTGATGACTAGCCATGAGATAAGTGATTGAAATATTTTTTGTAAATGATAACACTAATTTGTTCACAGGACTCTTGATGACTAGCCATGAGATAAGTGATTGAAATATTTTTTGTAAATGATAACACTAATTTGTTCACAGGACTCTTGATGACTAGCCATGAGATAAGTGATTGAAATATTTTTACTAGCCACAATAAAAAATTCACTAGACCTACTTTATTTTAAATTGATACAATTTTACTAAATAATAGTAATAATCAGATATATCGCCTAAAGAGGGAGGTATAGAGCTTAAAAACACTAACATTGGGGTTTGGGATGGGGCAGAATATTCATAGTTACAAAATAGACTTAACTGCAACATTTGAGTCTTTTTTTTTTTTTTCTCTCTTTTATTTTCACTAGCCGTCGGGCATAGCAACAGTAGTTATTTACTAACCTAACATTGAATTTCACTAGACATGGGAGTGGGGCTAAATAATCTAGTCTTGCTGAGGCATCACAATAACAATACATTCAAACCAGTCTTAAACGGTCACACAAGGGAGTAGACAAAAGTGACCTCTTAAATCAGGTGGCCGCTGGTTACAGGTTGCCATATACCTGTATACAGTCTGTAAAAAAAATTGTTGTTGTTTTTGAGGGGGTTTTGCCTTCTATACTGCTAATTAATGGATGTGCGCTCCACAGTTGACAACAAATCAACTTTCGACATGTTGCCTTTTTAAAAAATAAGGTGATTGGAATGTATTAATTTAGCTGTTCTCAATAAGTTTGTTTTCATTTTTCCATTTAATTAGTTAATTCCTACTTCATGCAGTGCATTATCATAGTATATGAATCTACAAATGTCAAGCTTAGCCTACCCAGAGGTAATTAGATGCATTCCAGAGTCATACTTTCTTAATTGATACGCAGTAGAGATGTCGGTACTTAATGGGTACTAGTATTCCTGAAGGTGTGAAGATCGGTTATTTGCTGCACCTTATCGATGTTGTTAAAATATCCCTTTTACATAATAGTAAACATTTACTGTGGCCGCTTGATACAGGTATTTTATGATTTGGGATCCGATTTAGGTGGCCGCTGGTCGTGTTAGACAGGTGACTGCACATTACAGGTGCGTTTATATTAAAAATCGTTTGGGAGGGAAAAAGTGTCCACTTAAGACAGGTGGCTGCTGATGACAGGTGGCCGCTGATTATAGGTAGCCACTATAGGACAGGTTTGACTGTACCTTTATTTATGTTGTCCTAAAAAAAGTGCTTGAATTTCACAGTGTAACATTATTAAATGCAACAAAAGTTATAGTTTCGTCTGTGTTAAGGTCTATAGGTTCTGAAATTATTTACTGACATTTTATGATGAAAGTATATATGCAAACGTTCGATGTGTAAAACATGAATTGCCGAATATACTAGTATAGAGCCGAAATGTCAAGTAATGGTGCACATGACAATGTATTGTTTTAATTTTAAAAACGAATTGAAAATGTTACATTACAAACCAAACACCCATGTTCGATTGATGGCTAATACAGTTACTAATAAATCCAAATGGGAGTTGCATGTTTTGATGAGACTGATAAAAATATATTGATATCATTACAAAATATTGGAGCTGACTTCGTGACAACAGCATCGCACATATGTGTGATTAATTGGTATACATTACAGAAATAGTCAATTGTTTTAATCCTTAACTAGTCAACATGTAAATAACGTGTAGTTTGTAATTTGAAAGCAAAACGAAAGAAAGAAAGAAAGAAAGAAAAGAAAAGAAAGAAAAGAAATCAAAACATTTGAAAGTAGATAGAGACAATGAATACTTCCTACTTCAAGAGTTATCTCAGATAAAAGGTCAGTCGATTTAATTGGGAGAGAACTGAAAACAGTCGGGTAACGGTTAAGATGGTTTTCTTTTTCTGGGTTTTTTTTTCTCTCTTTTTTTTTTTTTTTTTTTGAAGTCATTAAAAGTCTTACATATACTGATGGTTATGCTTGTGCAGTTAAGGAGTTCCTCTGTAATTTGAGATTTCAATAAAAATGTTCAGCAGTTCAATGTGTTAGTCTTTTTGTATGATGATCTTATAACTTTTGACAAATCCCAGCTGCACAACACGGCTCAATACGATTGCTCCATTGATAATGTCAGTGTTGGAGTGGTGAGACGTAGCCCAGTGGTAAAGTGCTCGCCTGATGTGTGGTAGGTTTGGGATCGATCCCCGTCAGTGGGCCCATTGGGATATTTCTCGCTCCAGCCAGTGCACCACGACTGGTATGTGCTATCCTGTCTGTGCTGGTGCATATAAAATATTCTGCTCACATAATTTAATAAGCTGCGTTCGCGCTCATAAGCGTACGAGATTGGGGATGGTGGGGGGGGGGGGGGGGACTGCGGCGGTTGAAACTGCCCTTCTAATGCTGGTGTAAATTCTCAAATTCTGGCAAAAACGATAGAGCTATTTGGGCAAAATGTGCTAACGTGAGACCTTTTTAACATGTATTTCCATCATTCTACTTACAAAATAAGCGGTAATTCATTGGTGGGGGGATGCGTAGTGATTAGTTTGCATCCATATATAGATGTTTGGCAATAATGCTAATACGAATAAATGTTATGATTCGGGCAAAAACCAATCTGCCCCCCTCCCCCCTACGAAAACGGGAGTCCCGTACGCCTATGTTCACTCTTACTCTAGACTAGTGGTCTCCAAACTAAGCTGTATGACAAATGGGATGACTTCAATTTTCCAATAGTCAATTTTCCTTTTATGTCAAACTATACCTTCTGCATGCTCCAGCGTTTGGTGTCTACATACAAACAATATACCTTCTGCATGCTCCAGCGTTTGGTGTCTACATACAAACAATATACCTTCTGCATGCTCCAGCGTTTGGTGTCTACATACAAACAATATACCTTCTGCATGCTCCAGCGTTTGGTGTCTACATACAAACAATATACCTTCTGCATGCTCCAGCGTTTGGTGTCTACATACAAACAATATACCTTCTGCATGCTCCAGCGTTTGGTGTCTACATACAAACAATATACCTTCTGCATGTTCCAGCGTTGGTGTCTACATACAAACACTATACCTTCTGCATGCTCCAGCGTTTGGTGTCTACATACCTCATCTTCTGAGATACTTTATGACATTCTCTTTGTATGCAGATTTCAAACAACATCATATCATTCTGGCACAGACGTTGTTCCATCAACCGGCGTCGTGGTTAGGCCATCGGTCTACAGGCTGGTAGGTACAGGGTCCGGATCCCAGTCGAGGCATGGGATTTTTAATCCAGATATCGACTCCAAACCCTGAGTGAGTGCTCCGCAAGGCGCAATGGGTAGGTGTAAACCACTTGCACCGACCAGTGATCCATAACTGGTTCAACAAAGGCCATGGTTTGTGCTATCCTGCCTGTGAGAAGCGCAAATAAAAGATCCCTTGCTGCCTGTCGTAAAAGCAGGGGCGTAGGCTAGGGGGGTCGTCGGACACACACACACCCCGCTGAAGCAAATGGTCCGCTTTCAGAACTAAAACATACAGGTTTTTACATATGGAGGTTCTGGTAGTGCAAAAACAAAATAGAAAAAGGTCCATTTGGTTCATATTCGAACCCCCCAAGTCCAGACCACGCTACACCCCTGAAAAGAGTAGCCTATGTGGCGATAGCGGGTTTCTCCTAAAAAAAACAGTGTCAGAATGACCATATGTTTGACGTCCAATAGCCGATGATAAGATTAAAAATCAATGTGCTCTAGTGGCGACGTTATATAAAACAAACTACATTACTTTTGTTCCATCAAGGTTGTGATGTTCAGTGACTCGCGAGGGTCTTAAACAACTTGTATAGCAGTCATTTAGAGACTACATCTACCAAATGCGAAGCATCACTGACCAAAGTGATCGCTAATGCTGTTCCATATTTTCAACTTGTGCATACCTTTTTACTTTTTTGTTAAAACTCTTGCACTTACTATTTCTTCATCATTTTAGATGAAGTAACGGACTTCACAGCCGTCGTGACAGTAATCATGACGGCTGGCACTGTTGGGGCAGTATATGAGTAGAAGTAAATACATACTAGATACTAAATAGCCGTCCTCCCCTCACCACTAAGACCAAGACTAGAAGTAAATACATACTAGATACTAAATAGCCGTCCTCCCCTCACCACTGAGACCAAGTGTAGAAGTAAATACAGACTCACCACCACTGAGACAAAGATAGAAGAAATACATACTATACTAGAATACATAAGATAGCCGTCCTCCCCTCACCACTGAGACAAAGAGTAGAAGTAAATACATACTAGATACTAAATAGCCGTCCTCCCCTCACCACTGAGACAAAGAGTAGAAGTAAATACATACTAGATACTAAATAGCCGTCCTCCCCTCACCACTGAGACAAAGAGTAGAAGTAAATACATACTAGATACTAAATAGCCGTCCTCCCCTCACCACTGAGACCAAGAGTAGAAGTAAATACATACTAGATACTAAATAGCCGTCC
>NC_054705.1:10990904-11040904 GCF_016097555.1 Gigantopelta aegis
TAGATACTAAATAGCCGTCCTCCCCTCACCACTAGATACCGTCCTCCCCCCTCACCACTGAGACCAAGAGTAGAAGTAAATACATACTAGATACTAAATAGCCGTCCTCCCCTCACCACTGAGACCAAGAGTAGAAGTAAATACATACTAGATACTAAATAGCCGTCCTCCCCTCACCACTGAGACCAAGAGTAGAAGTAAATACATACTAGATACTAAATAGCCGTCCTCCCCTCACCACTGAGACCAAGAGTAGAAGTAAATACATACTAGATACTAAATAGCCGTCCTCCCCTCACCACTGAGACCAAGAGTAGAAGTAAATACATACTAGATACTAAATAGCCGTCCTCCCCTCACCACTGAGACCAAGAGTAGAAGTAAAGTATACTAGATACTAAATAGCCGTCCTCCCCTCACCACTGAGACCAAGAGTAGAAGTAAATACATACTAGATACTAAATAGCCGTCCTCCCCTCACCACTGAGACCAAGAGTAGAAGTAAATACATACTAGATACTAAATAGCCGTCCTCCCCTCACTGCTGAGACCAAGAGTAGAAGTAAATACATACTAGATACTAAATAGCCGTCCTCCCCTCACCACTGAGACCAAGAGTAGAAGTAAATACATACTAGATACTAAATAGCCGTCCTCCCCTCACCACTGAGACCAAGAGTAGAAGTAAATACATACTAGATACTAAATAGCCGTCCTCCCCTCACCACTGAGACCAAGAGTAGAAGTAAATACATACTAGATACTAAATAGCCGTCCTCCCCTCACCACTGAGACCAAGAGTAGAAGTAAATACATACTAGATACTAAATAGCCGTCCTCCCCTCACCACTGAGACCAAGAGTAGAAGTAAATACATACTAGATACTAAATAGCCGTCCTCCCCTCACCACTGAGACCAAGAGTAGAAGTAAATACATACTAGATACTAAATAGCCGTCCTCCCCTCACCACTGAGACCAAGAGTAGAAGTAAATACATACTAGATACTAAATAGCCGTCCTCCCCTCACCACTGAGACCCCTCACCACTGAGACCAAGAGTAGAAGTAAATACATACTAGATACTAAATAGCCGTCCTCCCCTCACCACTGAGACCAAGAGTAGAAGTAAATACATACTAGATACTAAATAGCCGTCCTCCCCTCACCACTGAGACCAAGAGTAGAAGTAAATACATACTAGATACTAAATAGCCGTCCTCCCCTCACCACTGAGACCAAGAGTAGAAGTAAATACATACTAGATACTAAATAGCCGTCCTCCCCTCACCACTGAGACCAAGAGTAGAAGTAAATACATACTAGATACTAAATAGCCGTCCTCCCCTCACCACTGAGACCAAGAGTAGAAGTAAATACATACTAGATACTAAATAGCCGTCCTCCCCTCACCACTGAGACCAAGAGTAGAAGTAAATACATACTAGATACTAAATAGCCGTCCTCCCCTCACCACTGAGACCAAGAGTAGAAGTAAATACATACTAGATACTAAATAGCCGTCCTCCCCTCACCACTGAGACCAAGAGTAGAAGTAAAAAACATACTAGATACTAATATAGCCGTCCTCCCCTCACCACTGAGACCAAGAGTAGAAGTAAATACATACTAGATACTAAATAGCCGTCCTCCCCTCACCACTGAGACCAAGAGTAGAAGTAAATACATACTAGATACTAAATAGCCGTCCTCCCAACCACTGAGACCAAGAGTAGAAGTAAATACATACTAGATACTAAATAGCCGTCCTCCCCTCACCACTGAGACCAAGAGTAGAAGTAAATACATACTAGATACTAAATAGCCGTCCTCCCCTCACCACTGAGACCAAGAGTAGAAGTAAATACATACTAGATACTAAATAGCCGTCCTCCCCTCACCACTGAGACCAAGAGTAGAAGTAAATACATACTAGATACTAAATAGCCGTCCTCCCCTCACCACTGAGACCAAGAGTAGAAGTAAATACATACTAGATACTAAATAGCCGTCCTCCCCTCACCACTGAGACCAAGAGTAGAAGTAAATACATACTAGATACTAAATAGCCGTCCTCCCCTCACCACTGAGACCAAGAGTAGAAGTAAATACATACTAGATACTAAATAGCCGTCCTCCCCTCACCACTGAGACAAAGAGTAGAGTAGAAGTAAATACATACTAGATACTAAATAGCCGTCCTCCCCTCGCCACTGAGACCAAGAGTAGAAGTAAATACATACTAGATACTAAATAGCCGTCCTCCCCTCACCACTGAGACCAAGAGTAGAAGTAAATACATACTAGATACTAAATAGCCGTCCTCCCCTCACCACTGAGACCAAGAGTAGAAGTAAATACATACTAGATACTAAATAGCCGTCCTCCCCTCACCACTGAGACCAAGAGTAGAAGTAAATACATACTAGATACTAAATAGCCGTCCTCCCCTCACCACTGAGACCAAGAGTAGAAGTAAATACATACTAGATACTAAATAGCCGTCCTCCCCTCACCACTGAGACCAAGAGTAGAAGTAAATACATACTAGATACTAAATAGCCGTCCTCCCCTCACCACTGAGACCAAGAGTAGAAGTAAATACATACGTCCTCCCCTCACCACTGAGACCAAGAGTAGAAGTAAATACATACTAGATACTAAATAGCCGTCCTCCCCTCACCACTGAGACCAAGAGTAGAAGTAAATACATACTAGATACTAAATAGCCGTCCTCCCCCTCACCACTGAGACCAAGAGTAGAAGTAAATACATACTAGATACTAAATAGCCGTCCTCCCCTCACCACTGAGACCAAGAGTAGAAGTAAATACATACTAGATACTAAATAGCCGTCCTCCCCTCACCACTGAGACCAAGAGTAGAAGTAAATACATACTAGATACTAAATAGCCGTCCTCCCCTCACCACTGAGACCAAGAGTAGAAGTAAATACATACTAGATACTAAATAGCCGTCCTCCCCTCACCACTGAGACCAAGAGTAGAAGTAAATACATACTAGATACTAAATAGCCGTCCTCCCCTCACCACTGAGACCAAGAGTAGAAGTAAATACATACTAGATACTAAATAGCCGTCCTCCCCTCACCACTGAGACCAAGAGTAGAAGTAAATACATACTAGATACTAAATAGCCGTCCTCCCCTCACCACTGAGACCAAGAGTAGAAGTAAATACATACTAGATACTAAATAGCCGTCCTCCCCTCACCACTGAGACCAAGAGTAGAAGTAAATACATACTAGATACTAAATAGCCGTCCTCCCCTCACCACTGAGACCAAGAGTAGAAGTAAATACATACTAGATACTAAATAGCCGTCCTCCCCTCACCACTGAGACCAAGAGTAGAAGTAAATACATACTAGATACTAAATAGCCGTCCTCCCCTCACCACTGAGACCAAGAGTAGAAGTAAATACATACTAGATACTAAATAGCCGTCCTCCCCTCACCACTGAGACCAAGAGTAGAAGTAAATACATACTAGATACTAAATAGCAAAAAAATAGCCGTCCTCCCCTCACCACTGACACCAAGAGTAGAAGTAAATACATACTAGATACTAAATAGCCGTCCTCCCCTCACCACTGAGACCAAGAGTAGAAGTAAATACATACTAGATACTAAATAGCCGTCCTCCCCTCACCACTGAGACCAAGAGTAGAAGTAAATACATACTAGATACTAAATAGCCGTCCTCCCCTCACCACTGAGACCAAGAGTAGAAGTAAATACATACTAGATACTAAATAGCCGTCCTCCCCTCACCACTGAGACCAAGAGTAGAAGTAAATACATACTAGATACTAAATAGCCGTCCTCCCCTCACCACTGAGACCAAGAGTAGAAGTAAATACATACTAGATACTAAATAGCAAAATAGCCGTCCCCCTCACCACTGAGACCAAGAGTAGAAGTAAATACATACTAGATACTAAATAGCCGTCCTCCCCTCACCACTGAGACCAAGAGTAGAAGTAAATACATACTAGATACTAAATAGCCGTCCTCCCCTCACCACTGAGACCAAGAGTAGAAGTAAATACATACTAGATACTAAATAGCCGTCCTCCCCTCACCACTGAGACCAAGAGTAGAAGTAAATACATACTAGATACTAAATAGCCGTCCTCCCCTCACCACTGAGACCAAGAGTAGAAGTAAATACATACTAGATACTAAATAGCCGTCCTCCCCTCACCACTGAGACCAAGAGTAGAAGTAAATACATACTAGATACTAAATAGCCGTCCTCCCCTCACCACTGAGACCAAGAGTAGAAGTAAATACATACTAGATACTAAATAGCCGTCCTCCCCTCACCACTGAGACCAAGAGTAGAAGTAAATACATACTAGATACTAAATAGCCGTCCTCCCCTCACCACTGAGACCAAGAGTAGAAGTAAATACATACTAGATACTAAATAGCCGTCCTCCCCTCACCACTGAGACCAAGAGTAGAAGTAAATACATACTAGATACTAAATAGCCGTCCTCCCCTCACCACTGAGACCAAGAGTAGAAGTAAATACATACTAGATACTAAATAGCCGTCCTCCCCAACCACTGAGACCAAGAGTAGAAGTAAATACATACTAGATACTAAATAGCCGTCCTCCCCTCACCACTGAGACCAAGAGTAGAAGTAAATACATACTAGATACTAAATAGCCGTCCTCCCCTCACCACTGAGACCAAGAGTAGAAGTAAATACATACTAGATACTAAATAGCCGTCCTCCCCTCACCACTGAGACCAAGAGTAGAAGTAAATACATACTAGATACTAAATAGCCGTCCTCCCCTCACCACTGAGACCAAGAGTAGAAGTAAATACATACTAGATACTAAATAGCCGTCCTCCCCTCACCACTGAGACCAAGAGTAGAAGTAAATACATACTAGATACTAAATAGCCGTCCTCCCCTCACCACTGAGACCAAGAGTAGAAGTAAATACATACTAGATACTAAATAGCCGTCCTCCCCTCACCACTGAGACCAAGAGTAGAAGTAAATACATACTAGATACTAAATAGCCGTCCTCCCCTCACCACTGAGACCAAGAGTAGAAGTAAATACATACTAGATACTAAATAGCCGTCCTCCCCTCACCACTGAGACCAAGAGTAGAAGTAAATACATACTAGATACTAAATAGCCGTCCTCCCCTCACCACTGAGACCAAGAGTAGAAGTAAATACATACTAGATACTAAATAGCCGTCCTCCCCTCACCACTGAGACCAAGAGTAGAAGTAAATACATACTAGATACTAAATAGCCGTCCTTCCCTCACCACTGAGACCAAGAGTAGAAGTAAATACATACTAGATACTAAATAGCCGTCCTCCCCTCACCACTGAGACCAAGAGTAGAAGTAAATACATACTAGATACTAAATACTAAATAGCCGTCCTACTAAATAGCCCCTCACCACTGAGACCAAGAGTAGAAGTAAATACATACTAGATACTAAATAGCCGTCCTCCCCTCACCACTGAGACCAAGAGTAGAAGTAAATACATACTAGATACTAAATAGCCGTCCTCCCCTCACCACTGAGACCAAGAGTAGAAGTAAATACATACTAGATACTAAATAGCCGTCCTCCCCTCACCACTGAGACCAAGAGTAGAAGTAAATACATACTAGATACTAAATAGCCGTCCTCCCCTCACCACTGAGACCAAGAGTAGAAGTAAATACATACTAGATACTAAATAGCCGTCCTCCCCTCACCACTGAGACCAAGAGTAGAAGTAAATACATACTAGATACTAAATAGCCGTCCTCCCCTCACCACTGAGACCAAGAGTAGAAGTAAATACATACTAGATACTAAATAGCCGTCCTCCCCTCACCACTGAGACCAAGAGTAGAAGTAAATACATACTAGATACTAAATAGCCGTCCTCCCAACCACTGAGACCAAGAGTAGAAGTAAATACATACTAGATACTAAATAGCCCGTCTCACCACTGAGACCAAGAGTAGAAGTAAATACATACTAGATACTAAATAGCCGTCCTCCCCAACCACTGAGACCAAGAGTAGAAGTAAATACATACTAGATACTAAATAGCCGTCCTCCCCTCACCACTGAGACCAAGAGTAGAAGTAAATACATACTAGATACTAAATAGCCGTCCTCCCCTCACCACTGAGACCAAGAGTAGAAGTAAATACATACTAGATACTAAATAGCCGTCCTCCCCTCACCACTGAGACCAAGAGTAGAAGTAAATACATACTAGATACTAAATAGCCGTCCTCCCCTCACCACTGAGACCAAGAGTAGAAGTAAATACATACTAGATACTAAATAGCCGTCCTCCCCTCACCACTGAGACCAAGAGTAGAAGTAAATACATACTAGATACTAAATAGCCGTCCTCCCCAACCACTGAGACCAAGAGTAGAAGTAAATACATACTAGATACTAAATAGCCGTCCTCCCCTCACCACTGAGACCAAGAGTAGAAGTAAATACATACTAGATACTAAATAGCCGTCCTCCCCTCACCACTGAGACCAAGAGTAGAAGTAAATACATACTAGATACTAAATAGCCGTCCTCCCCTCACCACTGAGACCAAGAGTAGAAGTAAATACATACTAGATACTAAATAGCCGTCCTCCCCTCACCACTGAGACCAAGAGTAGAAGTAAATACATACTAGATACTAAATAGCCGTCCTCCCCTCACCACTGAGACCAAGAGTAGAAGTAAATACATACTAGATACTAAATAGCCGTCCTCCCCTCACCACTGAGACCAAGAGTAGAAGTAAATACATACTAGATACTAAATAGCCGTCCTCCCCTCACCACTGAGACCAAGAGTAGAAGTAAATACATACTAGATACTAAATAGCCGTCCTCCCCTCACCACTGAGACCAAGAGTAGAAGTAAATACATACTAGATACTAAATAGCCGTCCTCCCCTCACCACTGAGACCAAGAGTAGAAGTAAATACATACTAGATACTAAATAGCCGTCTTCCCCTCACCACTGAGACCAAGAGTAGAAGTAAATACATACTAGATACTAAATAGCCGTCCTCCCCTCACCACTGAGACCAAGAGTAGAAGTAAATACATACTAGATACTAAATAGCCGTCCTCCCCTCACCACTGAGACCAAGAGTAGAAGTAAATACATACTAGATACTAAATAGCCGTCCTCCCCTCACCACTGAGACCAAGAGTAGAAGTAAATACATACTAGATACTAAATAGCCGTCCTCCCCTCACCACTGAGACCAAGAGTAGAAGTAAATACATACTAGATACTAAATAGCCGTCCTCCCCTCACCACTGAGACCAAGAGTAGAAGTAAATACATACTAGATACTAAATAGCCGTCCTCCCCTCACCACTGAGACCAAGAGTAGAAGTAAATACATACTAGATACTAAATAGCCGTCCTCCCCTCACCACTGAGACCAAGAGTAGAAGTAAATACATACTAGATACTAAATAGCCGTCCTCCCCTCACCACTGAGACCAGAGTAGAAGTAAATACATACTAGATACTAAATAGCCGTCCTCCCCTCACCACTGAGACCAAGAGTAGAAGTAAATACATACTAGATACTAAATAGCCGTCCTCCCCTCACCACTGAGACCAAGAGTAGAAGTAAATACATACTAGATACTAAATAGCCGTCCTCCCCTCACCACTGAGACCAAGAGTAGAAGTAAATACATACTAGATACTAAATAGCCGTCCTCCCCTCACCACTGAGACCAAGAGTAGAAGTAAATACATACTAGATACTAAATAGCCGTCCTCCCCTCACCACTGAGACCAAGAGTAGAAGTAAATACATACTAGATACTAAATAGCCGTCCTCCCCTCACCACTGAGACCAAGAGTAGAAGTAAATACATACTAGATACTAAATAGCCGTCCTCCCCTCACCACTGAGACCAAGAGTAGAAGTAAATACATACTAGATACTAAATAGCCGTCCTCCCCTCACCACTGAGACCAAGAGTAGAAGTAAATACATACTAGATACTAAATAGCCGTCCTCCCCTCACCACTGAGACCAAGAGTAGAAGTAAATACATACTAGATACTAAATAGCCGTCCTCCCCTCACCACTGAGACCAAGAGTAGAAGTAAATACATACTAGATACTAAATAGCCGTCCTCCCCTCACCACTGAGACCAAGAGTAGAAGTAAATACATACTAGATACTAAATAGCCGTCCTCCCCTCACCACTGAGACCAAGAGTAGAAGTAAATACATACTAGATACTAAATAGCCGTCCTCCCCTCACCACTGAGACCAAGAGTAGAAGTAAATACATACTAGATACTAAATAGCCGTCCTCCCCTCACCACTGAGACCAAGAGTAGAAGTAAATACATACTAGATACTAAATAGCCGTCCTCCCCTCACCACTGAGACCAAGAGTAGAAGTAAATACATACTAGATACTAAATAGCCGTCCTCCCCTCACCACTGAGACCAAGAGTAGAAGTAAATACATACTAGATACTAAATAGCCGTCCTCCCCTCACCACTGAGACCAAGAGTAGAAGTAAATACATACTAGATACTAAATAGCCGTCCTCCCCTCACCACTGAGACCAAGAGTAGAAGTAAATACATACTAGATACTAAATAGCCGTCCTCCCCTCACCACTGAGACCAAGAGTAGAAGTAAATACATACTAGATACTAAATAGCCGTCCTCCCCTCACCACTGAGACCAAGAGTAGAAGTAAATACATACTAGATACTAAATAGCCGTCCTCCCCTCACCACTGAGACCAAGAGTAGAAGTAAATACATACTAGATACTAAATAGCCGTCCTCCCCTCACCACTGAGACCAAGAGTAGAAGTAAATACATACTAGATACTAAATAGCCGTCCTCCCCTCACCACTGAGACCAAGAGTAGAAGTAAATACATACTAGATACTAAATAGCCGTCCTCCCCTCACCACTGAGACCAAGAGTAGAAGTAAATACATACTAGATACTAAATAGCCGTCCTCCCCTCACCACTGAGACCAAGAGTAGAAGTAAATACATACTAGATACTAAATAGCCGTCCTCCCCTCACCACTGAGACCAAGAGTAGAAGTAAATACATACTAGATACTAAATAGCCGTCCTCCCCCTCACCACTGAGACCAAGAGTAGAAGTAAATACATACTAGATACTAAATAGCCGTCCTCCCCTCACCACTGAGACCAAGAGTAGAAGTAAATACATACTAGATACTAAATAGCCGTCCTCCCCTCACCACTGAGACCAAGAGTAGAAGTAAATACATACTAGATACTAAATAGCCGTCCTCCCCTCACCACTGAGACCAAGAGTAGAAGTAAATACATACTAGATACTAAATAGCCGTCCTCCCCTCACCACTGAGACCAAGAGTAACTATTTGTTTTGGCGAATACAGCATAAATTGCCATTAATTAATTATTTACTACCTCGCTTAATAGCAACCTACAATTCAATGTTTTTGTCCACGAATCCCAAGGTAGATTGTGATAAGGTTATGCATTAGCAACATGCATAATGCTTTGTTGTAATGATTCCCGTAATCCCGCCACGTTACTCAATATTCTGTAATAATGCGCAGTGCAGTTCGTAGTGGTGAATTATGTATGTTCAGTGTATAACTATACTTGCTAATGATGATTGCATTGATTAAAGTGTGTTTAGTTATAGTGTAGTGCGAAAGAAACGTAGGCAGTTCATTATGGTAGACGGTATTCAAATGTTGTTGATGTACGACATAACTATACACCAACACTATCATCAACATGGATACATGGATACATACATACATACATACATACATACATATACAAATACATTCATACATACATACATACATACATATATATATATATATATATATATATATATATATATATATATATATATATATATATATATATCGAAAACTCCTACCATGAGTGTGTGTATATATATATATATATATATATATATATATATATATATATATATATATATATATATATATATATATATATATATATACACACACACACATATGTATATATGCTATTTCATGGTGGGAGTTTTCGATTACAATTTTTGTAAATGAGTGATGTGTGAACACGATATCTTCACGAATTACGAAGGTGTTGCGTGAAAATATGTGTTTTACACATAACAAGTTGACATAAAAATTGTATTCGAAAAAACACCATGAAATTGTCTGTTTATTATATAAAGCTTTCCTAATTTTAAAAATATCTTGCGCTTATTGTTAATATCTTTCGTTTACGCTGTCGAAAACATGTAACGCCATGATGTATCTGTTGCCTTGGAATTTTGCCAGAAAATGTTTTTGAGCATGCATTTTATATTTATTTATTTATGTTTTGGGGATTTTGTTAAAGCAAAACCATGGTAGTGTTACTTCTTTGTGAATACTAGTCCCAGCCAGTGCACCACGACTGGCATATCAAAGGCCGCGGTATATACTACCCTGTCTGTGGGATGGTGCATGTAAAATATCCCTTGCTGCTAATCGAAAAGAAATGAAATGTGTTTTTAATTGAAAAGAGTAGTCCATGAACTGGCGACAGCGGCTTTCCTCTCCCAATATCTGTGTGGTACTTAACCATATGTCCGACGCCATATAACAGGAAATAAAATGTGCTGAGTGCATCGTTAAATAAAACATTTCCTTCCTTTATTGTGAATATTTTCTATGTCATGTTTCTTTTGCTGTTGAGTATATTTTACAACAATTCACGATTCAATATCTATATAATAACAAACTTCTAGTACGTTGTATCCTTTCGCAGATGATTGTTGCTTGCGAGGCAAGTCGTCATGGGTGAGTTCTTTTTATAATTGTCACAGACCTGTCGCTAAGACGGATCCTATGTGCTCTTTTAGTTATAGACAAAGGTAAAGCTAAAGTTTGTTTTATTCAACAACACCAATAGAGCAGATTGGTTTATTAAGCATCGGCTATTGGATGTGAAACATTTGGTAATTTTGACTCGTAGTCATCAGAGGAAACCCGCTACATTTTCACTTGTTGGGAATTGGGAACTTGCTTAGCGTGTACATTCGGAGCAAGCTGTTGTAGCGCACGCCTCTCCTGGGCACAAGTACCGGCCTCGGCCGGTTCCTCCGTCCAGGACAGGAAAAAGTAAAATTTTCACTTATGTAGCAAGGGATCTTTTATATGCACTTTCTCACAGACAGGAAAGCACATACCACGGCCTTTGACCTGTTGTGGTGCACTGGTTAAACGAGAGAAAAAAATCGGTTGAATGGATTCACCGAGGTGGTTCGATTCTGCGACGCAACCCTTCAAGCGAACACTGAACCGACTGAACTAAATCCCTCCCTCTTTTCGTTACAGAGAATTACTGTTGAGGGCATAGGCGTACGGGCTCCCATTTTTGTAGGGGGTGGGGGGGGGTGGGGGTGGGGGTTGGGGTGGGGGGGGGGGGGGGGGGGGGGGGCTTTTGCCCGAATTAAACGAAAATCCCCGAATCTGGATAACAACATTTATTCATATTAGCATTACTACTAAACAGCTATATAGGGTTGAAAACGAATCACTGCGCATTTGTACATGAATTACAAATAATTGAGAATAGATGACGAAAATACATGGTGAAAAGGTGTCAGGTTAGCGCATTGTGCCCGAATTTGAGGTTTTGCTCCAGCAGTTGCAACCCCACCCCACACCATGCCCCTCCCCCCGTCTTGTACGATTATGCTTGAGGGTCCCGTTATTACGACGCGATCTTAACGCTAGCCTTAAATACATAGCTATCTTATGCGCTAAGATCGTTTCGTAAGATTACTTATTTAGACCATACAGGCGGTAAAAAACCCCAAAGATAGACTCTCTGACAGGTGACAGTAACGTAGATAATGCCATTCATGTTTTACCACATGTTTGCTAGTATCGTCAAATATGACGACCGCTTTCCTTTCTGTCGTAATGGTGGTTCTACACTGTGCGTGTTAAATAACAATGATGTTATATTTTCTCCCCAGCTTGCAAACAGTCGAACTCGTGTATCACGAATATTTTATCCCAGGTCATCGTCTTAATGGTATTGGCGAGTGGAGCAGCTACAGACAAAAGTGAGTTATTGTTAACTATATAGCATTGTACTTACTGTTAAACAGAAGTGAGTTATTGTTAACTCTATAGCATTGTACTTACTGTTAAACAGAAGTGAGTTACTGTTAATTATATAGCATTCTACTTACTGTTAAACAGAAGTGAGTTATTGTTAATTGTATAGCATTGTACTTACTGTTAAACAGAAGTGAGTTATTGTTAACTCTATAGCATTGTACTTACTGTTAAACAGAAGTGAGTTATTGTTAATTGTATAGCATTCTACTTACTGTTAAACAGAAGTGAGTTATTGTTAATTGTATAGCATTCTACTTACTGTTAAACAGAAGTGAGTTATTGTTAATTGTATTGCATTCTACTTACTGTTAAACAGAAGTGAGTTATTGTTAATTGTATAGCATTCTACTTACTGTTAAACAGAAGTGAGTTATTGTTAATTGTATAGCATTCTACTTACTGTTAAACAGAAGTGAGTTATCGTTACTTTTATAGCATTCTACTTATTGTTAAACAGAAGTGAGTTATCGTTAATTTTATAACATTCTACTTACTTTTCAACAAATGTGAGTTATTGTTAATTTTATAGCATTGTACTTATTGTTCAACAAATGTGAGTTATTGTTAATTTTATAGCATTGTACGTACTGTTCAACAAATGTGAGTTATTGTTAATTTTATAGCATTGTACGTAGCCAATAATGATATTAATATTACATTAATATAAAATATATGCCAATTTAGTTGTACGCAAATTCGAAATGTAACATGCCGAATGGTGCTGAAAAGAACTTGAAATCCACGAATAAGACGTGCATTATTATGTAAAGATAACCTCCAAGGATGTAATCATGCCATTAATTGTTTTGAAAAAAAATAAAAACCACAAAAACCCTCCGTATTTGGCTTCTTAGAAATCACGACATATTACGAGCCATAGGATTGCTTCAAGAATAGAATAGAATAGAATAGAATAGAATAGAATAGAATAGAATAGAATAGAATAGAATAGAATAGAATAGAATAGAACAGAACAGAACAGAATAGAATAGGTGTTTAACGATACCCCAGCACGAAACCTACATCGGCTATTGGGTGTCAAATTATGGTAAATGCAAACATTGAAGCTGGAAGGACCCAGCGATATACAGCATAACAGTTGGAAGTTTGGCAATCTGGTATCAGTAGACTATGGCGACGGTTACAAAGAAGAGTCGCGTTTGTGATAGACGTCGTAGTGGAAGTTTGGCAATCTGGTATCAGTAGACTATGGCGACGGTTACAAAGAAGAGTCGCGTTTGTGATAGACGTCGTAGTGGAAGTTTGGCAATCTGGTATCAGTAGACTCTGGCGACGGTTACAAAGAAGAGTCGCGTTTGTGATAGACGTCGTAGTGGAAGTTTGGCAATCTGGTATCAGTAGACTATGGCGACGGTTACAAAGAAGAGTCGCGTTTGTGATAGACGTCGTAGTGGAAGTCCGAATGTAACGACCCTTCGTCAGGACAGACCTTTTGTGACTCTGGCCCTACGTCATCGTAACGCTACTCAACTTCAATGTTTAATCAACTCATATCATTACCATTTTATTAATTAATATGCTAATATGTTAAGCAATAATGTGCGTTAAATATTGTTGAATATGTACATCAGTTGGGAGTCCAAAAGCCTTGCCTGATCATTCCTTTAATGAAATAAGAGACGAACTCATAAACGTCGTTGACAGTTGATTGTAATAGATTGTTATTTATCCGATATTAGGATCTCCCCAATATAAACCATTTTAATAAGAGGTCGTAATAGCGAAGTTTTACTGTAATTAATAAATAAAATAACACCAAAGTTGTATACGTCAATTTTTGTTATTTTGTCACAATTAATTACGGACAGTAAAGTTTGGGGCGAGTTTGTCAAAACACTTGGGTGAGGTGTCCAAACACTGGGGCGAGTTGACCAAACACTGGGGCGAGTTGTCCAAACACCGGGGCGAGTTGGTTTTTGGGAGAGCTGTCCAGCATTCATTTGAACTAGATGTACCTCGTGGTACCCACGGGGAGGTTTAAATGGGGTATAGTGATCTAACATTGGGCTTTCTCCCCAAATATAACCGCCATGTAGATAACCAACCCTCATTAGCCGAGGCTATGTACACGGCTGCCGTATTGATAGCCAGCCCTGATTAGCCGAGGCTATGTACATGGGCGCCGTATAGACAGCCAGCCCTGATTAGCCGAGGCTATGCACACGAACGCCGTATTGATAGCCAGCCTGATTAGCATGGGCGCCGTATAGATAGCCAGCCCTGATTAGCCGAGGCTATGTACACGAACGCCGTATAGATAGCCAGCCCTGATTAGCCGAGGCTATGTACACGGCCGCCTTATTGATAGCCAGCCCTGATTAAACAAGGCTATGTGCACGTTCGCCTTATTGATAGCCAGCCATGATTAGCCGAGGCTATGTACACGGTCGCCTTAATGATAGCCAGCCCTGATTAGCCGAGGCTATGTACCAGTCGCCGTATAGATGGCTAGCCCTGATTAGCCGAGGTTTTGTACACGACCGCCGTATAGATAGCCAGCTCTCATTAGCCGGGTTGTTTATACACGGCAGCCGTGTTGATAGCTAGCCCTCATTAGTCGAGGCTATGTACACGGCCGCCGTATAGATAGCCAGACCTCATTAGCCGAGGCTATGTACACAGCCGCCGTGCAGATAGCCAGCCCTGATTAGCCTAGGCTATATACACGGCCGCCGCATAGATAGCCAGCCCTGATTAGCTAAGGCTATGTACACGGCCGCCGTATAGATAGCCAGCCCTCATTAGCCGAGGCTATGTACACGGCTGCCGTATTGATAGCCAGCCCTGATTAGCCGAGGCTATGCACACGGCCGCCTTATTGATAGCCAGCCCTCATTAGCCGAGGCTATGCACACGGCCGCCTTATTGATAGCCAGCCTTGATTAGCCGAGGCTATGTACACGGCCGCCTTATTGATAGCCAGTCCTGATTAGCCGAGGCTATGTACACGTTCGCCTTATTGATAGTCAGCCCTGATTAGCCGAGGCTATGTACATGGTCGCCTTATTGATAGCCAGCCCTGATTAGCTGAGGCTATGTACCAGTCGCCGTATAGATAGCCAGACCTCATTAGCCGAGGCTATGTACACAGCCGCCGTGTAGATAGCCAGCCCTCATTAGCCGAGGTTATGTACACAGCCGCCGTGTAGATAGCCAGCCCTCATTAGCAGAGACTATGTACACGGCCGCTGTATAGAAAGCCAGACCTCATTAGCCGAGGCTATGTACACAACCGCCGTGTAGATAGCCAGCCCTCATTAGCCGAGGCGATGTACACGTCCTCCGTGTAGATAGCCAGCCCTCATTAGCCGAGGCTATGTACACGTACTCCGTGTAGATAGCCAGCCCTCATTAGCCGAGGCTATGTACACGACCGCCGTATAGATAGCCAGCCCTCATTAGCCGAGGCGATATACACGGCCGCCGTATAGATAGCCAGCCCTCATTAGTCGAGGCTATGTACACAGCCACAGTTGAGTCCTGTATAGCTACTTCTGTGTTAAGGAAAAATTATGACGACATCCATGACGGTTGTATTTATGGAAGTCATATTTGTACACAATATGTAACACGATGTGTGTACTATAGTGGACTTAACTTGAGCTCAAAACGATCTTTACGAAATGCGGCACTGGGTAAGTACAAAGAAGGCCATAAACAGTGCACACCGAAAGAGGAGAAGCGGTCAGAATGATGGAAAACTGTTAAAAAGACCTTGCATATTACATTATAGATTGAAACAAATTTCTGGGATCATGTATTACCAATAAAAAGTGTTATAAAAAAATAAACATTGGGACAAGCTATATACTTCAAAATGCCCAAAGGTAACAGAATGTCATCTGCCGGAAATATGTTTTATATGTTCTATGATATGAAATCGACAATGTGAAGATCAATATCAATATACAAATTCAAAACTTCAAATAAAACACAGTGCAAAGAGCTGTGAGAAACATATATCATAGAGAAGGAAGGAAATGTTTTATTTATCGACGCACTCAACACATTTCATTTACGGTTATATGGCGTCTGTCATATGGTTAAGGACAACACAGATATATAGAGAGGAAACCCGCTGTCGCCACTTCGTGGGCTACTCTTTTCGATTTGCAGCAAGGGATCTTTTATGTGCACCACCCCTCAGACAGGGTAGTACATACCATGGCCTTTGGTATGTCAGTCGTGGTGCACTGGCTAGAACGAGAAATAGCCCAATGGGCCCACCGACGAGGATCGATCCCAGACCGACCGCGCATCGAGTGAACGCTTTACCACTGGGCTGCCCCCACAGGGAAGAAATAAAAAACCCAGAACTTTTTATTAACAGTTTTATTTACAACATACATATACATACAGAATTTCAGACATGGGTGCGTTAAGACAATCCATTTGTCCGGTTGATAGTAGGTACATGTGTTTGCATAACTTTTACCATTTTGTTGTGGCCTCTAACCAGAAGTACCTTTACTCATATTGAAATCCAAATGCTACTTAGGAAACCTCACTCTGGGCCTAATCCACGACGGCTATACATTCCTTCTTTTATAATTATTGTGTTGGACGGGCATCGTTAACATGTGTAGTACTAACAATATGAGCGACCCTTCAATAGTGACGCTGAGTATACAATCATGAAAAATAGCACACACGTGTCTGAAACACTTAATATCTAACCACGTTGTTCACATTGGGACACCTTGTAGAGAGTTGGTAATGTTTCATCACTGGATCGTCTGCCTTCTTCCATCGGAAGACGCGAAGTCCACATAAATAAACAGTGAAAATACAATTAACGACCATGGGTGTCAGGTGAATATGCTATATTATCAGTTGGAACAACACTACTACTACCATAGGGACACCTCCAAGGACGCACGCAGGAACACATGGAATAAATGACAAAACACAGCCTGTTATTCACAGTTTTATACATACATATACATACAGAATTTCAGACATGGGTGCGTTGAGACAACCCATTTGTTGGGGTGATAATAGGTACATGTGTTTGCATAACTTTTACCATTTGTTGTGGCCTCTAACAAGAAGTAACATTACTCATAGGCCATACATTCCTTCATTTATTATTAGTGTATTGGACAGGCATCATTAACATGTGTAGCACTAACAATATGAGTGACCCTGCGATAGTGACGCTGAATATACAAACATGAAAAATAGCACACACGTGTCTGAAACACTTAATATCTGACCACGTTGTTCACATTCGGACACCTTGTAGAGAGTTGGTAATGTTTCATCACTGGATCGTCTGCCTTCTTCCATCGGAAGACGCGAAGTCCACATAAATAAACAGTGAAAATACAATTAACGACCATGGGTGTCAGGTGAATATGCTATATTATCAGTTGGAACAACACTACTACTACCATAGGGACACCTCCAAGGACGCACGCAGGAACACATGGAATAAATGACAAAACACAGCCTGTTATTCACAGTTTTATACATACATATACATACAGAATTTCAGACATGGGTGCGTTGAGACAACCCATTTGTTGGGGTGATAATAGGTACATGTGTTTGCATAACTTTTACCATTTGTTGTGGCCTCTAACAAGAAGTAACATTACTCATAGGCCATACATTCCTTCATTTATTATTAGTGTATTGGACAGGCATCATTAACATGTGTAGCAATAACAATATGAGTGACCCTGCGATAGTGACGCTGAATATACAAACATGAAAAATAGCACACACGTGTCTGAAACACTTAATATCTGACCACGTTGTTCACATTCGGACACCTTGTAGAGAGTTGGTAATGTTTCATCACTGGATCGTCTGCCTTCTTCCATCGGAAGACGCGAAGTCCACATAAATAAACAGTGAAAATACAATTAACGACCATGGGTGTCAGGTGAATATGCTATATTATCAGTTGGAACAACACTACTACTACCATAGGGACACCTCCAAGGACGCACGCAGGAACACATGGAATAAATGACAAAACACAGCCTGTTATTCACAGTTTTATACATACATATACATACAGAATTTCAGACATGGGTGCGTTGAGACAACCCATTTGTTGGGGTGATAATAGGTACATGTGTTTGCATAACTTTTACCATTTGTTGTGGCCTCTAACAAGAAGTAACATTACTCATAGGCCATACATTCCTTCATTTATTATTAGTGTATTGGACAGGCATCATTAACATGTGTAGCAATAACAATATGAGTGACCCTGCGATAGTGACGCTGAATATACAAACATGAAAAATAGCACACACGTGTCTGAAACACTTAATATCTGACCACGTTGTTCACATTCGGACACCTTGTAGAGAGTTGGTAATGTTTCATCACTGGATCGTCTGCCTTCTTCCATCGGTAGACACGAAGTCCACATAAATAAACAGCGAAAATACAATTAACGACCATGGGTGTCAGGTGAATATGCTATATTATTAGTTGGAACAACACTACTTAATTCTGTATTATGTCTCAGTCATTCTGTAATGTTACTGCATTGAACTGTTATTCTGAATCCACTACCTTGTTGGTCGAACACCAGTTAGTTTGAATGTATCGGCTTCGCTAAGCTGACATACCATGTTTTTGCGTGTCATGTTTTTGCGTGTCGCGCTCAAGACCGTCTCTTCTAGTAAACGCCAGTTGACAGTGATCACAATTAAACCACTTAGTGCAGTGGACCGTCTTCGTGTGACACTGTCGGCTATATCTTCTAGTAAACGCCAGTTGACAGTGATCACAATTAAACCACTTAGTGCAGTGGACCGTCTTCGTGTGACACTGTCGGCTATATCTTCTAGTAAACGCCAGTTAACAGTGATCACAATTAAACCACTTAGTGCAGTGGACCGTCTTCGTGTGACACTGTCGGCTATATCTTCTAGTAAACGCCAGTTGACAGTGATCACAATTAAACCACTTAGTGCAGTGGACCGTCTTCGTGTGACACTGTCGGCTATATCTTCTAGTAAACGCCAGTTAACAGTGATCACAATTAAACCACTTAGTGCAGTGGACCGTCTTCGTGTGACACTGTCGGCTATAGCTTCTAGTAAACGCCAGTTGACAGTGATCACAATTAAACCACTTAGTGCAGTGGACCGTCTTCGTGTGACACTGTCGGCTATAGCTTCTAGTAAACGCCAGTTGACAGTGATCACAATTAAACCACTTAGTGCAGTGGACCGTCTTCGTGTGACACTGTCGGCTATATCTTCTAGTAAACGCCAGTTGACAGTGATCACAATTAAACCACTTAGTGCAGTGGACCGTCTTCGTGTGACACTGTCGGCTATATCTTCTAGTAAACGCCAGTTGACAGTGATCACAATTAAACCACTTAGTGCAGTAGACCGTCTTCGTGTGACACTGTAGGCTATATCTTCTAGTAAATGTTCTTCCACACTTAACACAGTGGGTTAAACTCTGTAGTAAATGATTGTACACAATCAACACAATCTTTGTCAAACGGACGAATGTGAACAGCAATGTTCCCTTTCAATAGTTTACCATCAACGTAGACATTACTTCCAAATTCTAACTGACATCTAGATTATTCAACCTGTTCATGGCACCGAGTAGTGCTAGGTGAATGCCACGAATCCATCTTCTTCTTTCAAAATAAAAAGCAACAAGCCATAAAAATGTGAATATCATCAACCTCTGAAGCAAATATATGTAGATCTTGTCTGTAGACTTTTCGGCGAGCGAATGAAAAGATTAAGAAAATACACCCTTTTTACATCTGATGATCAGTCTAAGTAGGCCAAGGCTATAACAGGTTGGGGTCTAAAATATGTCAGGATCAGCCTGGAACAGGAGACCAAAATTGGTCAGGGTCAATCCAAGCCCACAGCAGGTCTAGAGCAGCCAAAATAGGTCATGGTTATAGTTCAGGCTCATATCAAGGTCGCACACCAAGGCTCAAGGTCGAGCACTGCACACCATGTTCATTGCCTAACACACAAAGGTCAAGGACGATGACCCCCAACATGTCTTGCTACTACTCGCCCCTGACTTGACTCAATGTTTCATCTCTCTTGCACGGCCTGTAGGAGGAATATTATTCCCAAGACTATCTTAGAAAACCCAAACGTGCACAGGATGGAGCTCAATGGAATATACAGAGTTGTCATGGCATACACCCATGAATCACTATAAAACAGTGATTTTGTCAAGTGTTCACGAAAGGTGAGCATATGTTAGGCATTTAATATTTTATCTGGGTGGGACGTAGCCCAGTGGGAAAGCACTCGCTTGATGGGATCGATCCCCGTCGGTGGGCCCATTAGGCTATTTCTCGTTATAGCCAGTGTACCACGACTGGTATATCAAAGACCGTGGTATGCGCTATCCTGTCTTTGGGATGGTGCATATAAAATATCCCTTGCTGCTTATGGAAAAATGTAACGGGTTACCTCTAAGACTATATGTCGAAATTACCAAATGTTTGTCATTCAATAGCTGATGATTAATAAATCAATGTGCTCTAGAGGTGTCGTTAAACAAAACAGTATTTTTAAAATGTTTTATCTAGTACCGATAAACACATTACATTTACCAAGAATTAAATTCTTGTGACATCATGGAAATACATGATATATATACATATTTGCACAAACCTGAGATGATTGTTGTCCAAGAAAACGTGCCATGTCACAAAATGCATCTTTATTCGGACTTACTGTATCTTGACATAACAGTCTCAAAACTATCTTAACAGGTTGTGAAGATGAAAAGCTAGATCTGATAATTGTCCTTGATGCTTCAACTAGTGTCACATATCGAAACTTCAAGTTGCTCCTTAACTACTTAAAGGATTTGCTTTCTATCGTAAGTATTGATAATGGAAATGTCCGAGTTGGTCTTGTGATCTACAGTACCCGTGTCCACATCCAGTTTCAACTGAACACCTTCACCTCTAAGGGTGATATCTACGACGCCATAGACAACACCACATATGAATACGGAAGCACCAACACGGCTGATGCTATCCAGACCATGAGGGCAATGTTCAGTCTCAGAAATGGCGATAGATTAGACGCAAGGAATGTGGGAATCGTGATCACCGATGGCGTGTCCAATATCAATTCCAGGAGAACCATTCCAGAGGCCGAACGAGCTAGAGCAGAAGGCATTCACATCTTTGTCATTGGTATTGGCTTGACTGACACGACGGAGTTAGAAGGGATTGCTAGCCCACCAACAGAACCAAACTTATTCATAGTGAAGGACTTCAGTGAACTGAGAATTCTGAGAAATACAGTTTTCCAGTCTTTATGCGGTGGTAAGTTCTGCTGTTGCGTTGTTTTTAAAGTAAGTTGTAGAACCAGGACAAGAATAATAAAAACAAATTACAGTAGTTACTAACTTATGGTCTTAATAATTTATAAATATATATAATGGTTATACCGATTCATCATCCATTAAAGGCTTTTGTAGGAGATATCGCTGGCACTATAATTTGTGATATCTCCTGCGATATTCTCCTAGGAGATATCGGTTCTTTTGTTACGTCACTGTTATGTTCCAGCGCTAAATCTATCATTAATGATGTCACGCCACTGGCATTCTGCTATTTAACGAGTCTACCGATGCCCAGCATTGTGACATTCAACCCACATTACTGACATTGTTTACAATTGTCTCTAATGAAAAGAATGATAATGGATGATACAAAGAATACCCCCCTCGTGTCTTGTGATATCATAATTTATCAGCACTCGTTGATAAAAGTATAAAAATCCTCGGCAAACCTCGGATATCATACTTTTATCAACTCGTGCTGATACATTATGATATCGCAAGACACTCTGCATACATTTTGTTTGGTTTGTTCAATTTTAATGGAAACGTTTTAGAATAGTGTTGCACATGTATACATCACTGTGTTTAAAAGTCCGTTATCCTGTGTTTGACGTGCACATGTCCAGTTCCAATGCAATTTTATAGGCACATCATTTCAGTTAGATGCACTTTCACGGTACGTGGGCAGACGGATAAAATTATCGTATCCACTTCTAGTTCGAAGAGCATAAGTGTGCATCGATGCGCGTTAGAGAGAGCGAATTTCGTGTCGATTGCATAACTATTTAAATACAGAACGACATAATTTTATGTCAAAAGCGATAACATGTCATAAGTTTATAAAAACGATAGTTGTGTTTGTATTTTGCATTAGTAAATGCTGTTATAATATGATGAGGTGTGTTGTCAATCATATATATCAACACAACACAAACAAATATTGCTCGTAAAACACAGTATTTTTTAAGCAGTGATATTCGTTGGATTAACGTGTATAACGTATTGTATTGTTTTGTTTTGTTGCTTTTTAACTAAAATAGACAGTGAAGATTTGTTTCACTTCCGTCTTCCTACATATTAATAAATTGTCAACAATTAGATCTGTTCCAAAGATAATAAGCGTAGTAGGACCAGATTCGCTGAGAATAAACGTTTGGTTATAAAGTATATCAATATTTATAAACAGACAGCTGTTATCAAAATATCTACCTTTTTATTTGTGTTTCTACGCTTCAAGTGAGTACTAAACAGACTACTATGTACCAACGTTTTTCGCATGTATGATCCGTAAACATTGTGAAGTATGTGATCTATTTCAGTGAGTGGAACGTTTAATGGTATAGCTTATAGCCAAAAGTCTCCGAAACTAAAATGGTCAGTGTTTTATAGAAGAAAAAAAAATCACGTATCTTTTTGAACTAAACATATACTTATAATAATTTGTAAAAAATATTTTAAATATTTTAAGGCAAATTTCAAAATGGAGTCCTTGAGAACCAATGATAATAGTCAACATTTTTGAAAAAATAATAAATAAATTCTGATGTCTTGCAATTGTGGAAATACATGTTTATAATGGTAAACTCGTTTTTGTTGAAAACTATAAGGTGCATTCAGAGTTTTACTAAATATATAAACAGACATCCAGAAAGATATCTATGTTAAAACCTATAAATACCATATATTTCTGGCAAGTATTTTAGAAGAGAGACAATCATATGACTTAAATAACTAAATAACAGTACAACTGAATACTGGTGAAATCAATTTAAAACATTAAGGTGGGGTTTTTTTTCAAATTATATACTTTGATAAGTTATAGAAAAAAAGGTATTAAGAAATGTGCCGTGTTTATCAATGGGTTAAGTTCCATCTCGCTTTCTTTGCTCGTTTTACACCCTCCCCTTTTACAAACATTTGTGTGAATGTGACAGGCATTTGTTTACTTTCCTGCATGGCCAGCAGTAATCATGACATGTGCTTGGTAGGTATGCCTTATGTTTTCTCTGATACATACACGATTTATTTTTATTTTGTGGGTGGCGGGGATTTTGTAAAGACGGGTCACATAATTCTGAAAAGAGGAAATTTCGGTTTTCCAAAGGCAAACCAGACGAGTAGGGGGTATGCTCCACAGACACTTTTAAAATAAAACTGCCTAGACGAGTTTTCAGGGTCATTTATACATATTTGCAGATGTTGACTGTGGTCAACCAGCAACCATTCCTGGCTTGACACTTTTGGGATTTGATCACAAATACCTGGGAGGAAAAGCTAAGTACACCTGCAGTGTTTTTAACGTCAGGATATCAGGCAGCACAGACGGCTTCGCAGAATCTTTGTGTATTGTTGGCGGGGCATGGGCCCCTCCTGATCTGGTCTGTGCACGTATGTATCCTCATTAATAACCATGTTAAATATAGTGATACAGATATAGGTCATATTACAAGGTTTGAGTAGGACTCCAGTTTTAATTCGCATTTGGCAATTTCACAAACGACAGCTTAAGTCGTGGTATTAAAAATCAGAAGAAAACAATACATAATACGATACAAAATACATGTAATAATACACAGAAGATATTTCATGTCTTTTGTCAAATATGATTTATATCTCATCGAGTGAAGTTTGCAATCATATCTCACGAGTCACGAAACCCACTATATTTTTCCTAATGCTGGAACAGATTTTTTTATATGCACTCTCCCACAGACCGAAAAACACATACCATGGCCTTTGACCAGTTGTGGTGTGCACTGGATGGAACGAGGAAAAAAAACACCCAATCACTTGAATGGAACCACCTAGGTGATTCGATCCTGCGACCCAAGCACCTCAAGCGAGCACTCAACCGACTGCTTGGTATACTTTGAATCTTCATTTTCATCTATAAATCAACATACTTGTTCATCTGTTAGATATCTACCGGCCTCGGTGGCGTCGTGGTTAGGCCATCGGTTTACAGGCCGGTAGGTACTGGGCTCGGATCCCATCCGAGGCATGGGGTTTTTAATCCAGATACCGACTCCAAACCCTGAGTGAGTGCTCAGCAAGGCTCAATGGGTAGATGTAAACCACTTGCACCGACCAGTGATCCATAATTGGTTCAACAAAGGTCATGATTTGTGCTATCCTGCCTGTGGGAAGCGCAAATAAAAGATCCCTTGCTGCCTGTCGTAAAAGAGTAGCTTATGTATCGACATCGGGATTATTCTAAAAAACAGTGTCAGAATGACCATATGTTTGACGTCCAATAGCCGATGATAAGATAAAAAAATCAATGTGCTCTAGTGGCGTCGTTAAATAAAACAAACTTTACTTTACTGTTAGATATCTGGCTATCATTTTGTTCATACTGAATCCTGGGAGTACGTCAGAACGCTATAAAGTTCTTAGTGTCCATTCAAAAATTTCAGGTTCCCATGTACATTATTTGCTGAGATAACGAGATATTAAACATATGATTTTTTTTTTTATAACGGCAATGTTTTAACTAAATATAACACCTACCATGGTTAGCAAAATACCATTTCTCAACTTCTACTTGGAATTCAAAGCCCAAATTTCACCTTTATTCATGTGGATGTCTGAGGCGTTTGTTGATTTGAAATTCTTCTTATTTTTATAGCCACGACATGCTACAGAGTTGATTCCATCTATGGTGTCCTGTATGCTGGAAAAGTATCAGTGTCACAGACAGGGAAAAAATGCAGATCATGGGCAACCACCATGCGAAATATGGGCAATTATTCTGACAGCGACTTCCCTGCAGACGGAAGTATCAGTGCGGCGTCAAATTATTGTAGAGGGTTGAAGTCTTCGTCACCCTGGTGTTTCACTGTAGATCATATAGCTGACCAGGATAAATGCGATATCGAACAATGTGAAGGTATTGTGCAATTATCATAATTTCTTCTCTCTCTCTCTCTCTCTCTCTCTCTCTCTCTCTCTCTCTCTCTCTCTCTCTCTCTCTCTCTCTCTATATATATATATATATATATATATATATATATATATATATATATATATATATGTATGTATCGATAGATAGATACATACATACATACATACATATGCGTGTGTGTGTGTTTATGTATGCATGCGTGTATGTATGCATGTATGTATGTATGTATGTATGTATGTAGGTATGTATGTATGTGCGTGTGTGTCAGTGTGTATATAGTATATATATTATAAGCCACCCGGGTAATAAAAGCCACCCGGGTAAAAAAGGAACAAGACAGGAATGATAGAACACATCAGTTCATATTTATTTACTGCAGCAGATAAGCAGCCAAAATAACATAGCAACATCAACATCATTACCCAGTAGATCCTGTCTGGTGTTTCAGGTGAAGCTGAGCTACGAACTTAGTGTAATAGGAATGCAGGCACAACATAATTTCATTTGGTTTTAATGCTTTAAATTGCTTGTAAACAGTGTCAGTCTCCATCCTAAATGTCAGGCCTAAAAAGTTAACTATTTGTCATAAAGGTAATCTTCCATTTTCTTATTATTATTTTAGATATCATGACTTTAACACCGAAGTGCAAAGTGATAAACAAACGTTCCTTCGCGCTTTTTATACTTTTCACATGGCGTCACATGACGTCATCAGATTCTAACCAATCGCATTACGTAATTTGGCTGAACGATACACCTGATAGGATCTATTTTACAAAGAAAATGCTAAATAACCTAATAAATAACGTGGAGCAGCTTCGGCCCCACACGGATCCAGAATCTACTAGTACAGAGCATTCATGTGCACTTTACTGCCCCAAAATCAAGTAAGTATTGGCTACACAATTTATGAAACAAACATCGAGTCTTCGAACATTTACCTGTATTGCTACTTGTTTTTATTTTTCATACAGTAAATACGATGGGGCAAACTCTGCCCCACACGGAATTAGTGGGTCACAGCAATACTTAATATTATACAACAATTCATTTTACGATATAAGTCTACGTAAAACCATTCCCCGCTATTTTATGGTAATATATCCAAAAGCCGTGCTATAAAAATAGACTACCAAGTCTATTTTTTATACAATAAATACGATGGGGCAAACTCTGCCCCACACGGAATTAGTGGGTCACAGCAATACTTAATATTATACAACAATTCATTTTACGATATAAGTCATCGTAAAACAATTCCTTGCTATTTTGTGGTGATGCAACCAAAAGCCGTGCTATACAAATAGATTACAGAGTCCTATAAAATTTACCAGTAAACTCGTACAGCATATCAGAGTAATTCTGTATACATTATAAACAAATAGCTTTGTCATTTAACATCATTTTGCAATGTTTTAAAGTTAACTAATTAATTTATTTTTAACACGTGTTGTATTTTCGACCCCCGTGGCAACAACGCTGGTGAAGTCAATATGGCGGACATCGATGAATTTGTCTGCGAATAGGTTCCAAAATAACATTAACTAAGGGAAATAACATAATTCTAGGTTATTTAGAGTACCTTGAAATCAGTACCAAAATGTAGAGAGTAACAAGTTCATCGAAATATCGTCTTATTAAGTAAAATAAATTTCCTCTGGCTAAAGTGTCAAAATTAGCTGTTTGCCATTGACGTGTTAATCACGTGATTTCGTAGATTACTATAAATACTCATAATAATTAATGGACACATTAGTAGGGTCCATTACAACATATATATATATATATATATATATATATATATATATATATATATATATATAAATGTATGCATGTATGTATGTATGTATATATGTATATATATATACATATATATACATGTACCATTGTGTAATATCTACGTAATGATGCTATTTATTATACCCATAGCCATTAAATATATAGATCGGTGAAAAGTCTTTTTTTAACTGTAAAAGACATATTGTCACTGACTAACCTACAGTGAAATCAATATTTAGATGTTAGATTGAACAAGTTCATTGTTCCATTATCCCCTTTGTACATTATTATGGTATAATTATTGAGGTCAATGTGACATTATCGCTTTTTAGTGTAATGATTACTAAGACATCTGGTAGTAGATATAGTGTACGAACGGAAATGTACACTAAACACTAAATGACTAGCTGGGTGATTCTACACTAAGTGCTATGTTTTCAGTCCTAAAGATTTGAATTTTTTTGCTTGTATGAAATCGGAAAATGATTTCTATATGTGAATTTAATATATATTTATAATCTGAACTTATGCAAATTAATGGTTAAATGATTGATCCAAACTAGAGAAAATAAGTTTAAGACATGTAAGTGAGCACATTTTGTCAGTGGTGTTACACACAATAAAATGCATCTGAGATCAGCACGTAATGATAGGATTTAAAACGTTCAAGTGTTTACAAACAAATGAGCAAAATATATGTCACATTTGAATGCAAATAAAGCTCTGAAAAGACAAAAATGTTTATATTTACAATTTTTGCATATCATTTTTAATCATATTTTGTATAATTCTTTAATATTAAAACTGTGTGCTAGTGACAGTCTATATATGCATATAAACACAACTAAATAAAGCAAAGTAAATGAAAAATAACTAAAACAATATGTGTACTAATTACAGACTGTTTATTCTGAAAGTCCAAATGTAATAAAATCTGGAATAGGTAACCCCAAAATAGCACTTAATGAAGAATGACCCAGCTGCAGTTTTCTGCAGGTGGTACTAAACCAAATAATTTCCAGAGCCCGTACTTATAAAACCGTTTGCCCAGGACGTATTCTGTGATGTGTTACTAGAATTCCCCAAAACATTATTTTCTCTGCCCTAGATAAGACGTGCATAGTGACTGAATTTGAGTGTCCAGATGGCCGTTGTATCCCACATCACTGGCTCTGTGACAAGACACCTGACTGTTACGATGGTTCAGACGAGAAAAACTGCACAGGTTAGTCGGAGTAGCAGCAGAAACAAGGCATTGTAGGTGCAGCATATGAAAATGAATATGAATGAATGGTTTAACGTCATCCCAGTACGAAAAATACATCGGCTATTGGGTGTCAAACTGTGGTAAATAGAGAAGGAGCAATGCCCTCAATACTGCATGATCAGGTCAGGGGCGTAGGCTGGTAGGGGGGGGGGGGGTGTCGGGGGAGTTCGGACGACCCCCGCCCCCGCTGAAGCAAATGGTCCCGTTTCAGAACTAAAACATACAGGTTTATACATATGGAGTTTCTGGTGGTGCAAAAACGAAATATTCGACATCCCCCATGTCCAGATCACGCTACGCCCATGCAGGTGGTGTCAAGTTTGATGAAAATCGTATGAGAAATTAAATCGGTAGAGCAGTGACGTTGTAATAGCCTAAGTATTTTTTTTAAAACTAACACTGACCTTGACCTTTGATGCAAAGAGGCGAAACGTGAGTCATTTCAAGCTGTGCCGGACCTATTGTTATACGTGCAGTTTCATGTAAACTAGAACAGAAATGAAGTCGCTAGAGTGGGGGTGCAATTTCTAATTTTAGTAACGTGACCTTGACTATGACGCAGATTGGTGAAAGCCATTTAACGCGTCCTGATCGTAATCCTCTATATGACGTTTTGTGAGAATCCGAGCAGTTGATGTCGTAATTTGTTTTAGTAACTTTACCTTTGATCTTTAACACAGGTGAAACGCGACCTTGTATCATGGGCCTACTCTTTTGTTTAAAAGGTTCATGAAAAGTTGACGAAAATAAAGTCGTTAAAATGGTGACATCATACTTTTTGTAATTTTATTTTTAGTAACAAACTTGCCCTTCGATGCAGATAGGAGAAATGCGAATTCTGTACTTCGTAAATTTTCACAAATGAGATGAAAACTTAAATCGCTGCATCTGTGACGTCACGGTGTCACGTAGGTACGTACGAGCAAACTGTTGAATCCGTCGGACAACACTTAGATACAGCCTAATAACACGCGTACATTAGCCTATACGTCACAGAGGTTAGTCTCATACGCGGAATAAAGATTTTGCGGAATGAAGTATGTACTTGTGCTGAATATTTTGGGGAGGCGAGACGTAGCCTAGTGGTAAAGCGCTCGCTTGATGCGCGGTCGGTTTGGGATTGATCCCCGTCAGTGTGCCCATTGGGCTATTTCTCGCTCCAGCCAGTGCACCACGACTGGTACATCAAAGGCCGTGGTATGTGCTATCTTGTCTATGGGATGATGCATATAAAAGATTCCTTGCCTACTAATCGAAAAGAGTAGTCCATGTAGTGGCGACAGCGGGTTTCCTCTCTCAATATCTGTGTGGTCCTTAACCATATGTCCGACGCCATATAACCGTAAATAAATGTGCTGAGTGTGTCGTTAAATAAACCATTTCCTTCCATCGTTGTGAATATTTGTTTATTTCGTTGTTATTCAACAAAGCAATAAGTGCATGAAAGACACCGCATGATCAGATTTATGTGTTAGTTAAAGCAATAAGTGCACGAAAGACACCACATGACAGATTTATGTGTTAGTTAAAGCAATAAGTGCACGAAAGACACCACATGATCAGATTTATGTGTTAGTTAAAGCAATAAGTGCACAAAAGACACCGCATGATCAGATTTATGTGTTAGTTAAAGCAATAAGTGCACGAAAGACACCGCATGACAGATTTATGTGTTAGTTAAAGCAATAAGTGCACGAAAGACACCGCATGACAGATTTATGTGTTAGTTAAAGCAATAAGTGCACGAAAGACACCGCATGATTAGATTTATGTGTTAGTTAAAGCAATAAGTGCATGAAAGACACCGCATGATCAGATTTATGTGTTAGTTAAAGCAATAAGTGCACGAAAGACACCGCATGATCAGATTTATGTGTTAGTTAAAGCAATAAGTGCACGAAAGACACCGCATGATCAGATTTATGTGTTAGTTAAAGCAATAAGTACACGAAAGACACCGCATGACAGATTTATGTGTTAGTTAAAGCAATAAGTGCACGAAAGACACCACATGACAGATTTATGTGTTAGTTAAAGCAATAAGTGCATGAAAGACACCGCATGATTAGATTTATGTGTTAGTTAAAGCAATAAGTGCATGAAAGACACCGCATGATCAGATTTATGTGTTAGTTAAAACGTTGTCATGAAATGTTTCGATATTTTTTAAACACTTTGATTTATTTCAGTTTTTAATGAATGAATAAATTAATTAATTAATTAATGGATGAATTATTCATTCATTCATTCTTCCTTGATAATCCTCTCACTTATTTTCAGCTTGTTCAGCAGAAAAGACGAAATGCCAGAACACTGGAAGATTGCGGAAGTTTGTGACGGACACTGGTCGGTGTTGTGACTGTCCTCCCGGTCTGACAGGACATCTTTGTCAGTGTAAGGACATTGTTAAAGAAGTGTTCACTGTACTCTCAATGGCATAGCCAGCATGAGGCAGACGAGATTTATAGTATTTTTCCCATGACATTGATATTTATTTTACAGGTCTGGGTTTGCCTCAGCGTTTTTTTTCCTTAATAATAATAATAAGAAGAAGAAGAAGAAATGTTCAGTGTACTTTGTTGAACACATTTATAGCCTGAAGGTCAAACATTTGAAATATGTTAACAATAACAAAAATATATTTAATAACAATAATAATAATAATAATGATGATGATGATGATAATAATATGTCAGTCTAAGGATATCCTTAAAAACAGTGTTCACAACTCTGTTCAACTCATTTAATTGTCAAAAATTTAAATGTTAACAATAACAAACATATTTTTTATATATATACTCTTGACAAAAAAGTAGGGGAGCCTTCCTGGAAATTGTCAAAATCGAGAATGACACCCCACGCACGTGTACGGGGCAACTGCGTGATGCTTGTGCAAACTATGGAATGTGTTTTGGTGTGTTGATCAACAGATCTGAACGTTGTTTACTAGGATGTCTGTGGTCAAAACCTATGTTCGGTCTAATAGTTGATATTAACATTAATATTTCAGGTTCCCCTACTATTTTGAGGAGTATATATAAAAAATGGGTGCATATAGGTCCAAGCGCTACATGGGTTGGTGTATTGAACAGCGCTAGGCTACGTTTTTGTTTTAACTACTAAAATCTGTGGGTTTTTTCTTCATAAACGATCTGTCACAGCGACACTGTTTAAAGAAGGTAGTTACAGCTAGAGGTGTATACACACAATAAGCAGGCGGAGCAGGGCGGGAGTCTCTAACCCCACCAATAATTCTGAATCAAAAATATTATTGGTAGTAAATCTTAAGGCAGAGATGAATACAACCGTTACGTAATATTCTGAGAGTGTATGGTCTAGCGTTACAAAGCGTTACAGAGGGTGGAAGAGTGTCCAGTTTTGATATATGCGTCGGGAGCGTGTCATTTGTTCATACAATTGTTAATCTTCACCTGCGTAAGAATCAGGGGGTGGGTGGTGGTGGGGTTGAGGGCGGCAAAGGGGGAATGTTTCCCGTCACTTTGTAGGAGCAGAGATATATATAAATCCGGACACGTGAAATCCTAGCCCATTCTTCCTGCAGTGCATGTGACAGTTGCGGAAGCGTCTGAGGCTCCGGGTCACGCTGGCGTACACGTCTGTTCAGTTCGTCCCATATATGTTCAATGGGGTTGAGATCTGGCGATATTGATGGCCATGGCAGCACATTGATGGTCCAGTTCTGTTGGAAATCCATTGTTACACGTGCCGTATGTGGCCTGGCATTGTCCTGCTGAAAGAGTTCTCTCTGTCGATCCAAAATAGGAGGCATGTGACGGCGAAGAATTTCATCCCGGTAGCGTACAGCTGTCAGGTTGCCTTGTACGAACACAAGTTCACTTCTGCCGGTGTATGAGATGGCTCGCCACATCATGACGCTCCCTCCACCGAATCTGTCAACTTGGGCGACGCAGTTGTTGACAAAATGTTCATTGCGGCGTCTGTAAACACGTTGTCGTCCATCACATCCGTGTAGAAGGAAACGTGACTCGTCGCTAAACCATACTCGCCGTCAGTGTCCCAAGTTCCACCCCTGTACATTCGTGCACCAGCGAACATGTAAATGTCGATGTTGATGTCGCAGGACGGGGCCGACATATGGCCTCCTAACCCGTAAACCAGATTCTCGAAGTCGGTTCTGAATGGTTTGTGCAGACACCCTTCTGAAACCAGGTATGCGTCCAGCAGTGTTCGTTGCTGTGGCAGTTCGATGACACAAGTGCAGAACCCGGATGTAGCGATCTTGTTATGCGAGATCTTCCACTTCTGGACCTTTCTTCAGCTGATTGAAATTTCTGGTACCTGTCCCAGAGAAGTGAAATGGTGCTCTGATGGACGTTCATGTGACGTGCGACTGCTGACTGCGAATCACCTAACTGGAGGCGGCCTATTGCTATGTTTCGATTCGGCAGGCTTAGTCTTGGCATCTTGTAACGCGTCTACGTCGAAATGGAAATGAGGCATCATTGCGAGCATTGCAGCTTTAAATACCTATCACTACCCCAATCTGTTTCCCCGAGTTTCACGTGCATTCGCCAAAATCTGACCATTTCATGCTTATTTCCTGCAGTTGTTGCACAACGTGCGTTAAATTTGTTTTAGGGTGCATTTGGGCATGCTGTCCCATTCCAGGAACATTAACAAACATGGCCATTCAGCTACATTGTAAAAAAACACACGATATTTTCTTTCCCTATCACCTATGCGTTTCTTTTTTGACAGTATATATATATATATATATATATATATATATATATATATATATATATATATATATATATATATATATATATATATTAATTATTATACGAGCTTGTGTGTCTTACTGATTTTACGAAACGAGTGTCAGGATTCTCGTATTGCCCGAGTGTGAGCGAGGGTTATACATAAATCCTGACACGAGTATCGTATAATCAGTACGATTCACACGCGAGTGTAATAATTTCTTTATTATCCACATTATCCATAATAGTTCTTTTTAACGAATAACAAAGATCATGTCAAAACGTTTCAAAGGTAACTAGAAGGAGACAACGCAATGGCGTCATTTTGGCAAACGATTACATAGAGCTAAGGCTGGAGACGCCGCATTACGTTATGACGTCGCTTCCCAAAATGACGTCACTCGATGTGCACGTGAAATCATTATGACACATATGTGCCATACTGGTTATATTTCCCTGGATATCTTCAACCATGTGGATAATAAATATGTGTGTGTGTGTGTGTGTGTGTGTGTGTGTGTGCGTGTGTGTGTGTGTGTGTGTGTGTGCGTGTGTGTGTGTGTGTGTGTAAATGTAATCTATATATCATAGAAAATAATAGTTTATCTCTTGTAATTTATTCAGATTGTGACCCATCAAAAGTTGTATGCTACAACGGTGGAACATTGATAACAAGACTACAAGATGGCAACTGTCATTGCAACTGTGCCCCTCGACATACTGGTGTCCGTTGTCTTCACAAAGTTGGTAAATGCTGTGGACCACACATGATTTTTTTTTAAATCATATAACTTACCCATAACAGACACGTACGCAGGAGTTTTAATGGGAGGTGGGGGAAGAATTCTTCCTGATGGGACCAACAATGGCTAAAATAATAATAATAATAATAATAATAATAATAATAATAATACGTTACGTTGTCTCAATTTGATAGACATAACGTGGACCTTTTGGTAAAAATCGTTTAGGGAGGGGGGAGGGTGTGCGTGTGCGTACGGGTCTGCATAATATATATGTCATGAACCCATTTTGTATTTAATGTATTAAACCGATCAATATATAGAGAGTACAACACGACTTTCAGTTTAATACAACTTTTATGAACGCGTACATTAGAAAATGGTATCTAGCGAGTGAAAGCGAGCTATTTACCATTTTCTAACGTACGAGTTCATAAAAATGGTATTAAACTGAAAGGAGTATATTGTTTTATTTGTTACCTAACTATAATAATTGCATAGAATTCATTAAACAAAAGTAAACATTCAGAGCAGCTGGTGTTCGAGTGACAGCATAAGTCCCGCCCACAATCGAGGTTAATGACCCAGAGTTGGATTTCACAAATAGTGTATTCGACGGGTGTTTTAAAAGTAATTCTTATTTCTGAGAGTAACGATAAATATCGATTGACATACACATTTTCCATATTACAACACACTAGTGAATAATCCTCTATTTATTGTATATCTTTGTAATATGTAAATAGATAAATATCGACTGACATACACATTTACCATATTACAACACACTAGTGAATAATCCTCTATTTGTTGTATATCTTTGTAATATGTAAATAGATAAATATCGATTGACATACACATTTTCCATATTACAACACACTAGTGAATAATCCTCTATTTGTTGTATATCTTTGTAATATGTAAATAGATAAATACCGATTGACATACACATTTACCATATTACAACACACTAGTGAATAATCCTCTATTTATTGTATATCTTTGTAATATGTAAATAGATAAATACCGACTGACATAGACATTTACCATATTACAACACACTAGTGAATAATCCTCTATTTATTGTATATCTTTGTAATATGTAAATAGATAAATATCGATTGACATACACATTTTCCATATTACAACACACTAGTGAATAATCCTCTATTTATTGTATATCTTTGTAATATGTAAATAGATAAATACCGACTGACATAGACATTTTCCATATTACAACACACTAGTGAATAATCCTCTATATGTTGTATATCTTTGTAATATGTAAATAGATAAATATCGACTGACATAGACATTTTCCATATTACAACACACTAGTGAATAATCCTCTATTTATTGTATATCTTTTGTAATATGTAAATAGATAAATACCGATTGACATACACATTTTCCATATTACAACACACTCGTGAATAATCCTCTATTTATTGTATATCTTTGTAATATGTAAATAGATAAATACCGATTGACATACACATACTCTCTCTCTCTCTCTCTCTCTCTCTCTCTCTCTCTCTCTCTCTCTCTCTCTCTCTCTCTCTCTCTCTCTCTCTCTCTCTCTCTCTCTCTTTTTATTCAAATCTTTATTCGGAGCTTCAAACACATTATTACCGTACATAATGAAATAATACATTTTCTGTTAAAACACACAGTTATTAATACAAGAAGATATGTATTACATGTGAAGTACTAAGATATTGCCACTTTTTTCTTATTTTACTAGCTTTTTCCGGGGTAAGGATAAAGAAAATACAATTCAATCTGCTTATAACGAGTTTTTTTCATTCTACAAATATGTATATAGTATTTTATTAAAAGCAAACAAAGATTGATAATATCAATATTTGTACTATTAATAAAAAGACCAAAAAGAAGTACCTCAGCGGCATTAAGCACACATTCTCTGCAGGGCCGTACCCTCCGAGGAATCTCACTTTTCTTCTTTCTTTTTTTTTACTCCAGAAAATAGCATACACATCTCTGGGTTTAATTTGTATAGTGTTTTATTTGTTTATAAAAAGTAGTGCCACCCCCTAGGATTTTGTTCAGGGTACGGCCCTGCCCTGCCAGTGTGGAAAGCATTTTTAAAGAAATGTACCTATATGTAGCCTATTGCAGTTTATACAAACTAGGTCATATCATGAACGTTTTCTTTTGTGTATCAAAACAAACACAAATTGCTTTAAAGAAGTTAACAATGGAATGCAGTTGATAATGTTATTGGAGACTATGATTAAAGGAAATTTATGCTACAGAGGGGAATTAAAATGTATGCGTAATCTCAAACTACGTTTGCGCAAATCGTGATGACGTCATATTATCGTTTAAGGCGATTTGGTATTGAGATTTACGAAATTTTGAACTATTATTTTAGAAGTGTGATATTGTACATACGAATCATTCATTTATTCGTCTATCCATTCGATCATTCATCCATTCAGTCACCACGAATGAAAACAATAATAGAATAAGAAAAACATGAGTATAATAAGTGCATTTTGTAAATCGAAAATGTATTTTGTAATTGCGTCGGAAATGAACTTTGTGAGGTGATTCATTAGAACAATATACCGTTAGTAAAACCCAGGTATTAACCTATGTGCCATACTGAATTTTCCCGTATATACTTTCGTGAGAATTGCTGTCATACCTATAGTTAAAAAAAAAACTTTCTCTAAATCCAAGTTTTTAATGCATGGCAAATTAATACAAGTAATATGCTTATTGAGCTAAGGAAGAACAATTAACTAGATGTGTATTGTAATTTTATTATTTAGAACAAAAAAAAAATACGTCGACACATACCGAATAACATAGACTCTGTTGATATTTTCCACATTAAGAAACACTCATGACGAATCCTCTTTATATATGTATGCCAAATATATGTTGGAATGGTTGTCAACAGTTCATCTATAAACTGTAAATGAATGTTTCTTTCTTCTTTCTCTTTTTTTTTTTGCAGTTCACAGAAATTACAGTAACCAAATAACACATTTTGAGTTTCCAAAATTGAAAAATTGCCTTAGTGTCACTATTGATATCACAATTATTTTAGATGGAAACATAACAGAATTGCAGGAAATATTGCTCGCAATACGAAATTTGCTATCTTACTTTGGAAACGAGAGAGTTGGTGTTTTATCTTTTAACACTGATAAGATCATTCAAATAGATAACAAAATGTATTCAACTCAATCAGCATTTGTCGACTCATTACTCAGAATGGCGCTTCAAAGTGGTAATTTCAGTCTAGCTGATGCTCTGAGTGAAACTATAGCAACACAAATAACGCTTACCAGTGGAAGGAGACTCGGTGGTCTAGGTGTTGTCATAGTTATAGCCACAACGTTAACAAAAAACGAACTTTATTCGGCAGGCAGAATAGCTGCAGATCTGCGTCGACGTGGGATCCATGTCACTGCTTTATCATTAAGTACTGGTACTAATTTTAGATGGATTACTGGGACTAAAAACAATGTGCTTAAATTTCATATGCAAGGAGAAAGAAAATTGTCCTCCTTTGGACAAAAATTTGCACTTTTAATTTGTGAAGGTTTGTATTTTAAATAATATTAACGCAGGGCTTCTAGATTATGGTAGCCCCACTCCCATGGCTAGTGAATTTCAATGTTGGGCTAGTAAATACCTATTATTGCCATGTCCGACGGCAAGTGAAAAAAAGAAAAAGAAAAAAACAAAGGAGTCAAATACTGTAGTTAAGTCTATTTTGTAAATATGAATATCTTGCCCCCACCCCACCACCCAATGTTAGTGTTTTTAAGCTCTATCTCTCTCTTTAGTTGACATATTCAATTATTACTATTAATTAGTAAAATTGTATTAACTTAAAAGTAAATTAGGGCTAGTGAATTTTTAAACATGGTTAGTAAATGCTGTAAATCACTGATCCCATGGAACGTGGATATTATAAAAATTCTAGAAGCCCTGATTAACTACATGCTTACATATGCTGCTGTATTCCGTCGCTATGCTTATTGCTACTACTACTACTGTTACTACTACTATTACTACTACAACTACCATTACGTATATTACTTCTACTACTACTATTACTACTACTACTACTATTACTACTACTACTACTACTTCTACTACTACTACTACTATTACTACTATTACTACTACTTCTACTACTATTACTACTACTACTACTACTATTACTTCTACTACTATTACTACTACTACTACTACTACTACTACTATTACTACTACTACTACTACTATTGTTAATGTTGCTGCTGCTGCTGCTGCTACTACTACTACTATTTATTTTTATTATAGAAATATAGTTATCTATATTGTAATACCTGTTCAGACTATTCTGGAAGCCAGTTAACGTATTGTTTGGCAATTAGCAGTATTAAATTTATAATGTTATCTTTTTATTAAATAGTTAGGGTTGCGTCAAACAAATTGTTTATGCATTCACTTAAAGTCTGGTTTTAGTTGTTAAGAATATCCAGTTTATAACAGTATTCCAGAATGTCTGAACTTGTTTGCATAACCTAAAAAGATGCATTAAATCTTGACGAAACATATCACAAAACTCATATTTATCTGAATCGTTTATACCATATATTACCAAGTGCTTATTTGTGATTAAAGTAATTTAAAAAATATTGTACTCAAATTAACGGAGCCCTGTGTCCCCAGTTAGATTGAAAGGGAGATAATATACATTTTCCCACCATTTGTCACAAAACTCTATTCCCAAGATATGATTCCAGTTAACTGGTGCGTTTATTTTATGTTTAGATGTATATTCGTTTACACAATCATTATAAAACCTTTTACAAGCATTAAAGGGTATCGTTAGAGTAAAAATGTTCAGATTGATTGTATATATTTCTATAGAGAGAGGGAGGAAAAGAAAGAAATGTGTTATGTAATGGCGCACTCAACACATTTTATTTACGGTTATATGGCGTCAGACATATGGTTATGGGCCACATAGATATTGAGAGTAGAAACCCGCTGTCGTCACTTCATGGGCTACTCTTTTCGGTTAGCAAGGTTTCTTTTATATGAACTATCCCACAGACAGGGTAGTACATGCCACGGTCTTTGATATACCAGTCGTGGTGCACTGGCTGGAACGAGAAATAGCCCAATGGGCCCATCGACGGGGATTGATCCCAGACTGACAGCACATAGAGCGAGCGCGTTACCACTGGGCTACATCTCGCCCCCAGAGAGAGGGAGGAAGACAGTAACATTTAAAAAATAACAACAATAAAACACACATACATCACAAGCGCGCACGCACGCACGCACACGCACGCACACACAGACACACACTCACATACACATACAGACACACATACATACACACATACACATACAGACACACACACACAGACATACACACACACACACAGACATACACACACACACACACACATCACATCACAAGCACGCAAGATAGCTTGATAACAATTGTATACATGTGATTAGTTTCCTATCAGCTGTATTTAGTACTCTGTGGTAATGTGGGAACCAGATATCCACCTGATTAACGAATGATACAGTGAGAACTTGGTGAAGAAATTGCTAGGACTGTTCTTAGTGAAATATAAATATTTTGTTCTTTGGAGTATCTTTGTTTAATTTCTTTCCCCCCAAAATATGTGCTTTTGTTTCTTTATTTACATTACATAAGGCACATGTCTCAGTATCAATAGCGTTTAGCTTGAAGGCAAAATTACTACTACTACTACTACTACTACTACTACTATTACTTCTACTACTACTATTACTTCTACTACTTCTACTACTACTATTACTACTACTACTATTATACTACTACTACTACTACTACTACTACTACTACTACTACTACTACTACTATTACTTCTACTACTACTACTATTACTACTACTACTATTATTATTACTACTACTACTACTACTACTACTACTACTACTACTACTACTACTACTACTACTACTACTACTACTACTATTGCTATTGCTACTAATACTATTATTACTACTACTACTACTACTATTACTACTACTATTATTGTTCCTACTACTAATATTATTATTACTACTACTACTATTATTATTACTATTACTACTATAATTACTACTGCTGCTACTATTACTACTACTACTACTAGTAGTACTATTACTACTATTACTACTACTACTACTACTATTAATACTACTACTAGTATTATTTCTACTACTACTACTATTACTACTACTACTATTATTATTATTACTACTACTACTACTACTACTGCTACTATTGCTACTCCTACTACTATTATTACTATTACTACTACTACTATTACTACTATTATTATTATTACTACTATTATTACTACAACTACAACTACTACTTCTACTTCTACTACTATCACTATTTCTACTACTACTACTACTGTTTATAGTAATAATAATAACAATAATATTACTGGTACTGCCGCTACTACTACATCCACCAGTAATACTACTATTGCGAGTACTACTAGTACTGCTGGTGTTCTTCTTTCTGCTAGTGCTACTACTACTACTACTACAAATACTACTACTACTACTACTACCACTACCACTACTACTACTACTACTACAAATACTACTACTACTACTATTACTTCTACTACAACTACTACTACTACTACAACTACTACTACTACTATCACTGTTATTATTACAACAACAACAACTACACTTCTACTTCTACTACAAATACTACTACTACTATTACTTCTACTATAACTACTACTACTACTACTACCATTACTGCTATTATTACAACAACAACAACTACTACTACTATTACTACTATTAATACAACTACTACTACTACTACTACTACTACTACTACTACTACTACTACTACTACTACTACTACTACTACTACTACTACTACTGCTATATCATTTCATTCTGGTCTGTTTCATTCCGGTTCAAATGTTCCCAACACCTACATTTTATCTTAATCAATTTAGCTTGTGATTCGACTTGGACCTACTACAAAGGCCAGTGCTACAGACTGTACAAGGCAGATGAAGGGGAGTCGTCGATGAAGTACGGTTACAGCGGAATTCACTGGTTGAATGCAAGGAAGAAGTGCGCCGAACTCAACAGTGACCTCGTATCCATCAGTGACGCAATGGAAGAAAACTTTTTGTTACATCATGTTATAAAGATAGAAGGCGACATCCATATAGGTAAGTAGAAATTTACATTTATTTCCTTCTTAGAGATTGTTCTGGCATGTGTCATCATCACCATCATCATTTCCTGTCACGCCTAATGACATTTAAGGGCAGCGACGAAGTTCTTCCACGCCGGTCTACCCCTTGCTAATCACTCGATGGTGCCCCAAATGTATCCTGTCTCCTTCATCTCTATTTCCACTTTCGGCGACATGGTGTTTTCGGACGTCCTGTCTATCCTTTTCCTTCAGGGGTCCAGCTCACTGCAGTTCTGGTGATAGATGTGTTTTCTTTTCGGAGCACGTGGCCAATCCACTTCCTCCATCTTCTGGTGATGATGGTTCGCATGCTTTCCTGATTGGTCTCTTCCAGTACTTACTCACCTGACATGTGTGCCAGTGTAGCAATGTCTGACCCTTGTCAAGTAGTAAGCTAGTTTATCCAATACCCTACCCATCATATCCATGTTATAAACCCATGTAATAATTTAGTGTATTAACCCGGTTAATAATGATATGCAAATTTAAAGGTATATGCAAATTTGCAAGGTCTCTAGGTAATAATGCGTTGCTGTGAATGGGTCATTTGTTTACAAGCCAACAATACCTGTATACCTGAGCGTAATGTTTTCATAAGCTTTTGTTGAAATGCGTGAGGTGAAACTAATTTGTTCTAATCGTGATGACGTCATATTACCAGTGGAGGAAACTTTAGTACTGTGGTTTGCTAAAAATCGAATTAAAATGTTAATTTAGAAGTGTTATAGGATAAATAGAATTCGGTTCTCATGTATTTAAAATGTAAAATATCAACCGTTTCTAGTTAATCGGTATTTGTCTTGGCAGAGCCTCGATAAATACCGATTAATATAGACTTGGTTGATATTTTACATATTAAAAAACACTCATGATGAATCCTCTATTTATTATATACGTAGCTATGAAATATATAGATCTACAGAAACTATAAAAAAGATATTCGCCAAAAAGTCATATTTTCAATGTATTTCAGTTACAGTGAAAATATAGAAATTGATGATTCAGTTATCTCGTTTGTAACTAGTTACGATCTGATTATTGAGCTCGGTGTTACTTCATCGTTTTTAGTTTATGATTCCCTGTGCAACTGATCGCATTTGAAAACAAAAAGTATTTTAAATATAGAAAATGGATATGAAGTGCAATGACGGCAGATAACTAAAACTGACCGTGTACGAAGTCAAATAATAGTAACACAATGTCCTGTCTTTGTGTGTAAGTTAAAGTTCAACCGCTTTCAATTCATGTTTTGTTTTTGTTTTTGTCTTTTAAAACATAGCTTTGTCAGGTATGTTGTCACAGCAGTAATATTAACTAATTATTAATTTACTAATTAAATAATGGTAATTTTTATTCAAATTTCTTTTAAAACGTCCATGTTCAAGTACATTTTCAGCAAAAGTTGCATTGAAGCAAACAAATATATAATGGCGTTACGTGTTTTCGATAGAATAAGTGAAAAATACTAACAAAAAATAAAAGATATTGTCCACAATTAGGAAATATGTATACATTGTGTATAATAAACATTCCATTTCATTGTGGTGGTTTTTTTTAGTACGACATTTTTATGTCAACGCTTTATAATTAGTGAAAATATTCACACATCACTCGTTGACATAAAAGTCGTATTACAAAAAAACAAACAACAAACAAACAAAACAACAACAATAAATTGCCTCCATACAGTATATACACTTTCGTGCTTACAGTTTTAGTGCCCATATTAGTTTCAGTATTAAATATGGATTGCAGTAGAACATAATCATGTGAATATCAGAGGTGTATGACCATTATTCCACCCAACTTGAATAAATAAAATTATATAAATGTCAAAATAAATAAATGTATGAATAATCAAAATAAGGTAGATGCATATTCATGTGTATCACTATTGACTGTGCAGAGATTCAGTCTTTTGTGGATATCATGTTTGTCGTTCACATTTATACTCTAATCAGAAATGCAATTCATTTTAGATTTAGCTTACCTGATAGAAGTAAATAGTTATTTAAAAAAAAAATTCAACAAAGATTACATAACCTTTGGTTTTATTTCGACAGCTAAATGCATTATTTTGTGAGGAAACGTATATCTAGGGCCATCACGAAATAAAAATACTCACGAAAACTGGACCTCATATGCTATATTTATTTCATTATCTTAAGGACTAAAGCGATCAGACAACACGTTATCAAAACATTATCAAGGCATGTATAGATGGACTGATGGAAAGCCACCCACGTATTTGAACTGGTAACACATTATGATATTTTAAAATCATATCTTCTTTTTCTTCTTGTTTTTTTTTGGTTTTTTAGTTCATGTTATTGTTGTTATTATTATTATTATTATTATTATTATTATTAGGTTCCCAAGACGTTTTGGCTGGGAATCTATTGTTTTTGCTATTATTATTATTATTTTATTATTATTAATTTTTTTCGCATCTGTCAGGTGCGAATTCAGGCGGGGGCCCAAGGAGCCCGGTTCCCCTATTTTTGATGAAACAATATATATCACAGAATACACAAAAATGCAAAGTTATCATGTCCACCAGTCCAGGACCTTTAAATTCTGTTTTCAAAAACTACATCGGGTTTTGGGGCCCCTCTATTAAAAAACCCTGGATTCGAACCCGTCTGTTATACCATTTTGTAAGACAGGTTCTGGGCCGATTTGGCTGAAATATGGTGGGTAGTTGAGTACTCTGGTGGGATTGATTGTTTTTAAAAAGTATGAGTATAGGTCACGTGTATTAGCCTCTATCTCGAATTATGTATAATTTATGTTTGTACGTAGGTTAAATATCTCGAAATTCCACTACCCATCTACAAAGAAAGTGTCAAAATAATGAATTAATCCAGTGCCTACTTTCGGAGGAATATCGATTTCTATAATGTTGATCCCGCCCTGTTTCAGGAATTGTTTTCATTTTTAAAACCCTAAAATAAGTGCAACTCGAGTTTTTCAGATAGATTCTTCAAATGAAAGATACACGTATCTTTAAATTTATTAAGTTGACAGAAAATAAAAATATGTTAGGTTTCATCATTTACTGCTTTATTATCGTATAAAATATGAAACAAGTCCAATGTTATTTGTTAACACGGCAAGACAAAAGTAATTATTGCTATAATTAAATAACGTATACATATGTCTAAATAACGCACAGCTATCATACCTTCGGAATCCGTCATTGCTGCTTGCAGTTATATTTATTTATTTATTTATTTATTTATTATTATTATTATTATTATTATTATTATTATTATATAAGAGCTTATACGGTGTAGCAAGTTTGCTTTGCTATGTCACATCATGGGTGTTTTTATCATTATATGTATTTGAATAGCATGCTGTGCTTCTTCGTCGTCTTCTTCTTGTTCTTCTGCCTCTCATTCATTCATTCATTCATCCCCATCTTTATATGTATATACGTGTGCGTATGTATGTATGTATGTATGTATGTATCTATCTATCTATCTACCGGCCTCGGTGGCGTCGTGGTTAGGCCATCGGTCTACAGGCTGGTAGGTACTGGGTTCGGATCCCAGTCGAGGCATGGAGTTTTTAATCCAGATACCGACTCCAAACCCTGAGTGAGTGCCCCGCAAGGCTCAGTGGGTAGGTGTAAACCACTTGCACCGACCAGTGATCCAAAGGCCATTGTTTGTGCTATCCTGTCTGTGGGAAGTGCAAATAAAAGATCCCTTGTTGCTAATTGGAAAGAGTAGCCCATGAAGTGGCGACAGCGGGTTTCCTCTCAAAATCTGTGTCTGACGCCATATAACCGTAAATAAAATGCATTGAGTGCGTCGTTAATTAAAACATTTCTTTCTTTCTTTCTATCTATCTATATATCTATATCTATATCTATATCTATATCTATATATATGATGGATTGGTGGATGGGTGAATGGAAGGAGAAAGAGATGGGCATGTTGTTTTCTCGAATTGATAGTTTGTTGGGTTGTTTTATATTTGTTTTATATGTAACGATATGTACATTATGTTTGCATGAAAAGGGAACCAGTGAATTGGCAATATATATCTATAATGAATAAAGTTAACATTTATACCAAAACATATGATTAGGTTCTAAACCTATACCAATTCAATTACTTTTTTTGTAGAAAACATAATTCAGTGAAAATAAAAAAGTGTCTTAACAAATCATCATCAAATTAAATCAAGTTAAATCTTATTTAACAATAGAGGTATGAAGAAATCTGATTGAACAGCCAACCTGAAGGATGCACGTTCAACCTTTAGTATGAGCACTGCGTTGCCGATTACTACAATAAAAATGCTGCTAAGGCTGTTCTAACATTTAGATTCCATTCTTGAATACAAATGAAAGATTTAAAAATATATATTTACAGATAATGTTTTAGCAAAAATGTTATTATATTTTTATTTTTATTTTTTTAGTTGGGCTTTAATATTATTCATTATAGAGTTATAAGCCAATTCATCGGGTCCCTTTTCCCTTTTCAAACAAAAAGATTATAGTCTAACACCAACAAAACACGACTCCTGTTGTATGGTTCTTTATTCGTATAGCCCCTGCGCGTGCTGTAACCCCACCGTGGTGCAGGGGTGTAACATTTTCTTTGAGAATGGCCAATACAGCACAATTGAAATTTTTAGTAAAAGTCAGTATCTATCTGTGATATTTGTATTTTTGCACAGTTCTTTACACTGTTTTTATTTAAATCTTGAATTGTTATGTTGATGTTGATCATCACTTTATTTGTTTGCATTACCATAGTTTGACGCCCAATAGCCGATGTATTTTTCGTGCTGGGGTGTCGATAAGCATTGTTTCATTCATTCATTCATTCATTATTCTTATAGGGTAAGAAACCCAGACAGATTTCATCACTCTATAACGTGCACTAAAGATTCCTAAAACATCAAAATCTAATATTATTAGTCCCTACAAGTCCAACCAGAGGGGACTATAGATTTCAGGATATTGAGCTGCAATTTTATTATAGGTTTAGAATATTTGTTACAGATCAAATAATTATGACTTTAATGTCGTTTTATACATTTTTGACAGTGTACGGGTCCTTAGAAAATGCTGATATTGAGCTAACATTTTGTACATTCATGGCGATTTACTCATTTTTATTGACTTATGACCCTTGAATTACGAAATGGGAAATTTGTGGGGCCCAGCAGGGAACATGCATTACCGTAGCAGTACTTTGATAATGCTTATTTAGATGCACAGTTATACTTCTAGAGTGGTATGCTAATAGAAGAATGAGAAGTGGTATGGTTATATTTGAAGGTAGAGATTTATCAAGTATGGATGCTGGAAAACCAAACCTAGTTCAGTCGTCGTGGTTGTTATATTGGTGTGGCCTGACTCAGTTCTGGTGTATACGATATGGTACCAAGTAAAATAAAATAATAAATAAATAAGTAAATAAAAATACTAATAACAGTCATAAAAATAAACAAAGAAAAACTAATAAAACTAACTAAATAAACAACTAAACATTAAAAGAACGAATAGTAGTGGCAGACTTTGCATCTTGTTTCGTTTCATATTAAAGTGGGAGTTGTCAGACTTTCATAGCTGTTAGGAAAGACACAGACTGAACACGAACAACCATGGTATTCTGTGTAATGGCTGTCGTAATAGTCGCCAAACAGGTCGACTAAATTCAGCCTGGGAAAATGCACACTAGCAATGATAGCTGTCAAAATGTGAAGCGACTTAGTACTCAGTCAGTCCAACTGGGCCACATAAAAAAAAAATCCCAAAATAAAATCTCCATTTCGTTGATAAAAAAAATAAAATAAAATAAATGAAGGTCCCCCGTGTAGAGCATACATAGTGGCATAGGAATAACCAACAGGTCTTACCGCAGCGATCTCCAGACTTGGAATGTAAAACAATACTTACATTTATAATGTTTTCAAGCAGTGGTGATCTCCAGACTGGGAATGTAATAGCATAGTTTCTTGCCCACGGGACAGGGTTATCCAGCTTTTACACAGTGCTAGAAAAATCTGTCTGAACTAGGGCTAGATAAATCTGTCTGAACCGAGAGTTAGATGATTTCTACATACGCGTGACGTCATAACTCATATTTTACGACGATTGACGTCATAACTCATAGTTTTCGATATTCTGTTTGCCATATCATGTTGTAACATTGTTTTGAAAATATATAAACAAATTAATATTTTCAACTTTATATTTATTGGTAAGTTGTTACATTTTTTATGTCGTTGCATGAGATGGACTATATTTTCCCCACGTATGATTAAATGAGTTTGTAGGTAAAATGTTTACGAATCGCTCTACAATAAACAAACTGTCACTTACAAAATTAATATTTTGTTACTGAAATTAAATGGGCAAGAAAGAAAAAATCACCGTAGGCAAGTCCAACCCTCAGGACGAAATGTTTTGTGATAGATTCTATTATACCAGTATAATGTTTTCAGGAAGCAGATCAGTCCACAGGTAAAGGAGCCAGACGGTGCTGAAGAGCAATCATGTGTGACGTTGACAGTCATTGATGACCAAACATGGTGGGAGGACATTGGGTGTGCGGACCCTCTTGGCAAAGGATTCATATGTGAAGTCAAAGCAAGAAACGTCACAGAACAATTGGGTATGTTAAGCTTGTATGTTTGTTCAAAACCAAAATGAAATGCATTACTAGTTACATAAATATATAATGTCTGCTATAAACTCAGATAAATATTGTTTTGTTTAACGACACCACTGGAGAACATTGATTTACTAAACATTGACTCTTCGGTTATTGGATGTCAAACGTGATAATTCTGATATATAGTCACAGAGGAAACCCTCCTCTTTTGTTTACGTTACTAGTAAATCAGCTTTTATATGCACATCCCAGTGACAGGACAGCACATACCATGGTCTTTGTAATACTAACTGTAGTGCGCTGGTTGAACCGGGAAAACCCTATCATATAATGGGTCTACAGAGATAGACTTCAGGCGAGTGCTCTGCCGACTGAGCTAGATCCTGTACCTGATGTCTTTGTGGACACTGAGCTAGATCCTGTACCTGATGTCTTTGTGGACACTGAGCTAGATCCTGTACCTGATGTCTTTGTGGACACTGAGCTAGATCCTGTATCTGATGTATTTGTGGACACTGAGCTAGATCCTGTACCTGATGTCTTTGTGGACACTGAGCTAGATCCTGTATCTGATGTCTTTGTGGACACTGAGCTAGATCCTCTTTCTGATGTCTTTGTGGACACTGAGCTAGATCCTGTATCTGATGTCTTTGTGGACACTGAGCTAGATCCTGTATCTGATGTGTTTGTGGACACTGAGCTAGATGTTGTGTCTGATGTGTTTGTGGACACTGAGCTAGATCCTGTATCTGATGTATTTGTGGACACTGAGCTAGATGCTGTATCTGATGTCTTTGTGGACACTGAGCTACATACTGTATGTGGTGTGTTTGTGGACACTGAGCTAGATACTGTATCTGATGTGTTTGTGGACACTGAGCTAGATCCTATATCTGATGTATTTGTGGACACTGAGCTAGATCCTGTATCTGATGTATTTGTGGACACAGAGCTACATCCTGTATCTGATGTATCTGTGGACACTGAGCTAGATCCTGTATCTTATGTATTTGTGGACACTGAGCTAGATCCTGTATCTGATGTCTTTGTGAACACTGAGCTGCATCCTGTATCTGATGTCTTTGAGGACACTGAGCTAGATCCTGTATCTGATGTCTTTGTGGGCACTGAGCTAGATCCTGTATCTGATGTCTTTGTGGACACTGAGCTAGATCCTCTATCTGATGTCTTTGTGGGCACTGAGCTAGATCCTCTATCTGATGTCTTTGTGGACACTGAGATAGATGTTGTGTCTGATGTGTTTGTGGACACTGAGTTAGATGCTGTATCTGATGTCTTTGTGGACACTGAGCTAAATCCTGTATCTGATGTCTTTGTGGACACTGAGCTACATACTGTATGTGATGTCTTTGTGGACACTGAGCTAGATCCTGTATCTGATGTATTTGTGGACACTGAGCTAGATCCTGTACCTGATGTCTTTGTGGACACTGAGCTAAATCTTCTATTTGATGTATTTGTGGACACTGAGCTACATCTTGTATCGGATGTATTTGTGGACACGGAGCTAGATCCTGTATCTGATGTATTTGTGGACACTGAGCTAGATCCTGTATCTGATGTATTTGTGGACACTGAGCTAGATCCTGTATCTGATGTCTTTGTGGACACTGAGCTAGATCCTGTATCTGATGTCTTTGTGGACACTGATCTAGATCCTGTATCTGATGTATTTGTGGACACTGAGCTAGATCCTGTATCTGATGTATTTGTGGACACTGAGCTAGATCCTGTATCTGATGTCTTTGTGGACACTGATCTAGATCCTGTATCTGATGTATTTGTGGACACTGAGCTAGATCCTGTATCTGATGTATTTGTGGACACTGAGCTAGATCCTGTATCTGATGTATGTGTGGACACTGAGCTAGATCCTGTATCTGATGTCTTTGTGGACACTGAGCTAGATCTTATATCTGATGTCTTTGTGGACACTGATCTAGATCCTGTATCTGATGTCTTTGTGGGCACTGAGCTAGATCCTGTATCTGATGTATTTGTGGACACTGAGCTAGATCCTGTATCTGATGTATTTGTGGACACTGTGCTACATCTTGTATCTGATGTATTTGTGGAAACTGAGCTACATCCTGTATCTGATGTCTTTCT
>NC_054705.1:11043404-11052505 GCF_016097555.1 Gigantopelta aegis
AGAGTCACGCTGTTAGTGTAGTAGGATCCAATTAAAGGGACATTCCTGAGTTTGCTGCATTGTAAGATGTTTCAGACTAATAAAATAGTTTTACGATTAAACTTACATATTAAATATATTTTCTTGTTTAGAATATCAGTGACTGTATAGTTAATGTGTTTCTGGTTGTCTTAATATTTATAAGAAGCCCAAACTGGATTTTGTCTTCACATGATTTCGTACCTACGAAAAACAATATTTTAGGAAATAAAATGAAATTTAACCTGGTACAAATATTAGAACGATCAGAAACACGTTTAATATACAGTCACTAATATTTTATGCAGAAAAATATATTTGATATGTAATTACAATCGTTAAAAAGTCTCTGTTAGTCGTTAACATTTAACAAATTGCAGCAAACTCAGGAATGTCCCTTTAAATGACTATACACATTACAGCAATGTTGATGTGTTATTTCAGTTCCGAGGCCATGTGATGATGGTGAGTGGCGGTGTTCTAATAACCAATGCATTAACAGCTTGAAGGTGTGTGATCTGAAACGTGACTGTCACGATGGCTCTGATGAACTCAACTGTCGTAAGTAGCGTCTTCATATTATACACGACGGCGTTAATTAGACGTTGGTTCCATATCCTGAAAGACGGGACCTAGCCCAGTGGGAAAACGCTCGCTTGATGCGCGGTCGGTCTAGGATCGATCCCCGTCGGTGGGCCCATTGGGCTATTTCTCGCTCTAGCCAGTGCACCACGACTGGTATATCAAAGGCCGTGGTATGTGCTAACCTGTCTGTGGGATGGTGCATATAAATGATCCCTTGCTACTAATGGAAAAATGTAGTGGGTTTCATCTCTATGACTGTGTCGAAATGACCATATGTTTGACATCCAGTAGCCGATGATTAATAAATCAATGTGCTTTAGTGGTGTCGTTAAACAACACAAACTTCTTCTTTTTCCATATCCTGAAGAATATATTTATTTGTGAATGCCTATGTCTGTTGTGTACACAATTCGTCATATTTGTTTCTAGGCAATGTACTTTGTTTAAGATGAAAATACCAGGATTAACAAATATAGGCTATACTGATTGTGGGTGCTACTGTTGAGGCAGTATGTGCTCAATTTGCACAAACATAGCCAGTGATTCATGAGTGCATGCCATCACAGCTGTGCGTATATTAATTAAACAAACTGAATAATAATTCTTTGATTGTTTTGAACCTTATTGTCTTCATCATATGTGAACTGTCTTTTCTCTTGAAGACAGCATCTATGGTTGTGAATAATACTATTTGTTAGCATACCCAAAAATGTGTTGATATTGTATTAAAATTAGTGTAACATATTGTATTAAAAATAGTGTAACATTTATAACAAAACAAAAAACACAAATATATTTGTTTATGAATGACGTGTTTTTGTTTTGTTTTAGGTTTGTTTTGTTTTTGTTCGGTGTTTGTTCATGTTTGTTTGTGTGGGGTTATGTTAATAGTAGCATACTACCAAAAATTGTATATAATATCATGCACACAATTTTGATTAATATTTTATGGGTTTTTTCTAAGAAAACTTTTAAAACCATTGTTTTACTAATGTTACAACTTTGTAGAGAACATTTTGTGTATCCATCGGAACATAAAAGGTAAAACATTGTGAATTATTTTCACATTAAATACAAACAGCATTTACATCCACATTTTATGGGTTCTGTTTAAAACATTTGGATATGTTACAGAAATTGATTTTGTAAAACTGGTGTCTTTATATTTGACACGATCTCCTGAAAATGACTGCTATAGTAATGCATTAACGTATTACATTTTTATTAGACCGTTGTAAAGGCTTTCACTGCACGGACGGTGCATGCATACCTTACAGCTGGCAATGTGATGGAATTGTGGACTGTTCTGGAACCCACAGAGAAGACGAAGACAGCAGCCTATGCTCACTGCTAAAATCATCTCATCTATGTAAGAATACAGCCAACAGTGATAAATGTTCCTATAAGATTTCATGTTACAGATACAGACTATACGGTGTGTGCGCGATCGTGTGTATGTGCGTGCGTATGTGCGTTCGTGTGCGAGTGTAAGTGTGAAGGTAGAATCCAAAAAGGGGCTTAAATACGATTTGTTTTTTAAATATTCCTATAATATTATCATGTTACATATATTTTGTAACTGTTTGTAGACTATATGGTGTGTGCGTGTGTGTGCGTGTATTTATATGTGCATGACTATATTTAATACGACTTTTTTTATCGAAAAATCGGTCGCACTGAGAAAGATAGCATTATAGTTGATGTTTTGTATTGAATACTATGCTAATCGAAATTTTAAAGCAATATTTGTTTGCAAGTAATCCCAGATAAAATGTATGCCAGTGAAGATAACATTTATGAAAAAAATTAAAATGTACCTCTTCGTTCAAACATTTACCCCTTGACACTTAATGACATCTGATAATTCCCCACACACATTTCAAATTCCACCTCCCATGGAATATGATGCTGCACATCATCCTATATGGAATAACCATGGTGTTCGCGTTTACTCTCTCGGATAGAACACGATCCTAAAAATCTCAACTCTGCCTCCATTGTTCGTGTGCATACGAGTGTGCGTGCTATGCAAAACACTAACCCATTAAGCCGTATCACTTTTGTCCACACAAACACACATACACACACACACACACCCAGCCCACTTCTACCCAGACCATTCTGAAAAGACTGTCCAGGCTGCCGGGTTGTCTCCCAGGAAAGTGTCCTTGGATCGGACTTCGATATAGGCACGCTAAATACTATAAACAAGAAGCTTATAGTTCATGCAAGTCTGTTGGCGACAGAGCTTGTATTTGACCTCGAAGAACCGAGCTTAGTGAACCGATAGCGGAGAACCAAAGTATGTACCAAACGGAACTAGATCATCCATTCAAAATGGATAATTAATAATTTTAAGAAATATTACAGACAGCAGCTTTAAGAGCTAATATGTTGTATATTGCTTCCAGCCACAAACACGTTATGTCACTGGAAACCACAGGGCGTGTATGATGCAATGCCTCGGCATCTCAGCGGATTAGAGAGATGTGGTAGGTACAAAATAATGTTGGTTTTGTTGTTCTTGTTGTCTTGGTAATGCTGATTTTATTGTTATTTGTGATGTCAGTTTTGTTGTTGTAATACCTATTTTGTTGTTGCAGTAATGCATGATTTTTTTTGTAATTACGATGGTGTTGTCGGCGGAGTTTTTGTTGTAAATCCAGGCTCTTTTTTCTGGGTGTAAATCTTAAAAATGGCTGATTTCACAAGTTTGACTCTAAAAGCAATATTATCATTTCCAGTTTTAATGTATTTTTGACGTTTCATCGTTAGGTGTAAATTGTGTAACAAAATACTGTGATTCATGGATGCATTACAAAATAAATAGGAATTATGTTGCTAGAAATGGCCAGACGTGTAACACGTTCAACAGAAAGTATCACTTCTGATAATAGACGATACAACGAATTTTTTTAGGGGTACTGGTGTTTTTGTGACAACTTCTCTTCACATCTGTTACAAAAGAAATGAATATATTGAATTTTGAAGATTTTTTCATTCATATGTATGCAATTGTTTTGAAAACATGACCTCATTTTAATTTTATTGATGCAGGTAGAGTAAGAGAAAATTAGGTTTTCCATGTGCTCTATTTACATACTTAAAAACTATTAAATGGGCATAAACATTTTAAATTGATAGTAGCAATATATCAGTATTTAACATATACAATGATTAATTGTGGTGCTGTTTGTGGAGATATTGAGCCAAAAATATCATTTGTTGAGAATGGTCTGTATTGTCACGGAAACCAAATATATATATATATATATATATATATATATATATATATATATATATATATATATATATATATTGTTAATCTTACTTTACTTAAGCATTTTGTCAAACAAATTTCTTGAAGTAACATTGTCAATTGTTTTTAAAAACTGGGATATGTTTTTCAAAACATTATTCAATGGTGTTAAACTTGTATTGTTTACTTATGTATCTTAGCTTTAAATGCATAAACATAGCTTTTGTTTTGAAACAAACACATATGACCCTTTTAGTAGTTTAGAGTTCATTCAATGTTAAATCATTGTCGTAGTTTCTTGGATACGTATATCTCCATAATTGTTACGTTTTTTTCATTGTATGTACTGTTACATATGCAATGACATGCCTGATGTCCTATTTAAACCAGTTTGAATGTTCAACCCTTGTGTCACACACAAAAAGTCTCTTTTTTAGTTTCCTTCTTTCTTCCTTCTTCGTCTTAATATTGTTATTGTTTCCTTTTCATTTGGGGCGGGACGTAGCCAAGGCCGTGGTATGTACTTCCCCGTCTGTGGGATGGCGCATATAAAAGATCCCTTGCTGCTAATCGAAAAAGAGTTGCCCATGAAGTGGCGACAGCGGGTTTCCTCTTTCAGTATCTGTGTGGTCCTTAACCACATGTTCGACGCCATATAACCGTAAATAAAATGTGTTGTGTGTGTCGTTAAATAAAACAATTACTTCCTTTCCTTTTCATTAATTGCTGTTTTGTTCTTTATTGTCAGTTTTATTTACAATAACAATACTATGTCATGTGGTACATTATAGTCAGGCAACGAAATTTCAAAAGTGACCAAGAAAACACTTCTGATGGCATGTTTTAGTTCACTATGTCATCCATGCTAAACGTGTTGTGACATCATAGTGGAATTGGGGCCCTAAATGGGATGACTAGAATTTGTTTGCGAATATTCATATTGTATGAAATGAACACATTTATGATGTCAAAAACCAAAATATAATATATATTTGTTGGAATTGCAGACATTACATACAAACAAAATGTAAGTTCACTTACAAAAATGCAAGGAGTAATTTACAGGGCTCATCAATGTGTTCTAGTGGTGTCGTTAACTAAAACAGTTTTGTTTCTTAATTTTAAAAACATTTCTTGTTTTGTATATTATCTTCTTTTTTTTCTTCAGAAAATAAAAAAACCGAGAATAGTAGTGTAAATAAGTGTTAACTACAATGTATCGTAAATGACTATATATATGTGTTCCACGGATAATTATCTCTTTTATTTGTAAAAACATGATACTTTTTACAGAAAATAAAGACACCAAAGGTTCCTTTTGACTTGTTATTATTTTAATCTGCTTCAATTTCATTAAACATATAATAAACTATTTAATGAAGTAGATGTTTTAATAAAGTGAAACAAATCTCAACCATGATAACATACTAATTAAGTACTTCATTAAAATGTTCTGTAAAATCCTTAAAATGTAATTACAAAAATGACGTCCACCCCAGGAGTGATGTATCGTATGTCAGAAATAATTCAGTCTCAGATGACATATTGTATTAAAAATGCCATCAGAAGTTGCAATTATCTTTCGCCACCCCACTATTACTAACAATTCACCCTACAAGATCTATTTCCATCAAACCCCCAAAAGACCAGCAATGACGTTAATAACATCAAAAACAAACACAGAAACTTCGTGGTTCAATATTAAACTAATATTTGTTTCTGTTTTACACTAGACACAGTGACGTGTGATGAAGGTTACTACAAATGTCCACAGAGTTACTGCATACCTATAGAGTTTGTTTGCAATGGCGTCATGGACTGTGTTGATGGTGCAGATGAACATGTCTGCGGTGAGTAATTAAGTTCATTTGTGTCACCACAATTTATAACGTAAAAGACAAGTTCTACGGAATACAAATCTGACTAATGCATAAACTGTGTGACCAAAACCAAAATTGTATACAATAAATCTTTAGACTAGTGTTATATATATATATATATATATATATATATATATATATATATATATATATATATATATATGAATAGTGAGGTAGTCTTTATGGTTTTCTCTTTACAAGATTTGCTGTACCTGCAGAAAACATTAAAATGAAAGAAAGAAAGAATTGTTTTAACGACGCACTCAACACATTTTATTTACGGTTATATGGCGTCAGACATATGGTTAAGGACCACACAGATTTTGAGAGGATACCCGCTGTCGCTACTTCATGGGCTACTCTTTCCGATTAGCAGCAAGGGATCTTTTATTTGCACTTCCCACAGGCAGGATAGCACAAACCATGGCCCTTGTTGAACCAGTTATGGAATACTGGTCGGTGCAAGTGGTTTACACCTACCCACTGAGCCTTGCGGAGCACTCTCTCAGGGTTTGGAGTCAGTATCTGGATTAAAAAACCCATGCCTCGACTGGGATCCGAACCCAGTACCTACCAGCCTGTAGACCGATGGCCTAACCACGATGCCACTGAGGCCGGTACATTAAAATGAAGTCACGTCCTTGTTTTCAGATAAACATCATTCTACCAACAACAACTATACCTGCATGTACGTACAGCACATATCATCCATACCATGTTGTTAGAATGCATGCTGTCAAAATCGTCTAGCTCAATCTTCACTGAAAGTTTATAACATGCAATGTTTCGTAAAGAAAATACATCCTCGTTTCCTTTGGTTATTTTGTTTGGTTATATTTTTGTCTTCTAGTTTTTATATGTTGTGAAAATATAATTTATAGTTTAACCATTTTCGATTATTTATGTTCCATTTCAGATGAGTACATATGTCCAGGCTACTTTAGATGCAGACATAGCTTCACATGCATCAATTTGCTGGATGTTTGTGATAACAAACTTGACTGTCCGGAGGGTGATGATGAGCTGTCTTGTCATTTCACATGTCCACCCATGTGTAACTGCTCTGGTTCGGTCTTGCAATGTGCAGGGCAAAGTCTTGGCAATGAAACATTTGGATCATTAACACGGAAGTTAGACTTGTCTTTTTCCAATGTTGACCAACTTACAGGCATCAGTTTCCAGGGACTGCATATGCTTGCTGTACTGAACTTGTCAAACAGCCGGATAAAAAATATCCAGTGGACATTTTGGGAACTAAACAATTTGATTTTATTAGATCTGAGTTATAATAACATAACCCACCTAAAGCGCAAGACATTTAGTGGAATGATCAATTTACGACTCCTTGATTTGTCAGGAAACGGTTATTTAAGCACAATTGAAGTTGGTACTTTTGATGAATTTGAACAGTTGGCTGAAACTTGGCTGCAGTACACTGGAATTCGGAAACTTAACAGATTTGTGTTTTCAACACTCTCGAACCTCATTACTCTGTATATTTCATACTCTGAGCTACGCTACATTGGAGATCACACTTTTGAAAACCTAACAAAGCTGAAATATTTAGATCTTTATGAAACAAAGATAACAGACTTTGGACAAAACATATTTGATGGCTTAGATAATCTTGAAATCCTTCGAACTGGAACCTTTCTACTCTGCTGTCCTCGTGTGAGACCACCTTCTATTGAAGATGATAAGTGTTTGGCTCCACAAGACAAATTCTCGTCATGTGATGATCTCATGCAAAATAATGTCCTTCGTGTATTTATTTGGATTCTTGGAATAGCCTCAGTTTCTGGAAATATTTTAATAATTGTTTACAGACTGTGTATCGACAAAACACCATTAAATAAAGCATGTGGGTATTTTATTTTAAATTTAGGATTTTCAGATTTGTTCATGGGTGTGTATATGATTTTTATTGGAACAGCAGACATGCTTTATCGAGGGAAGTATCTTTGGTACAGCAATATATGGAAACAGAGCCAATGGTGCAAAACAGCTGGATTTCTCTCAACCTTGTCATCCGAAGCCTCAACTATGCTAATCTGCCTGATATCTCTTGACCGGTTTTTAGCAATAAAGTTTCCATTTGGACATGTTAGGTTCAGTCAAAGATCATATATTGGTGCTTGTCTTCTTGCGTGGCTACTGGCCCTGGTGATGGCAATGGTACCGCTACTTCCTGCTACAAGTCACTGGAATCTGTATGGCCGAAACAGCGTGTGCTTGGCACTTCCTCTTTCAAGAGATCGGGCCCCAGGATGGCAGTATGCAACTAGCATCTTTATAGGATTCAACCTTTTGGCATTTACCTTCATTGCTGCTGCACAAATCGTCATCTATGGAGCGATGAAAAGTGGTTCAATTGTGAAGGACAAGAAGCGCCTGGCACGAGAACGTTCTGTTGCTCGGAAACTGACTCTGGTGGTCGTAACTGATTTCATCTGCTGGTTTCCAGTCGGCATTATGGGTATGAATCACTTATTTATCCTAGTTGTTCCCTGGAAAGTAGCCATTGCCATAGTTATCTCAACAAAAAAACAACAAACCCGTGTTCCCATATCAAAATTGTATCACTGCAGTAAGTAAAAGAACATTAGGCAAAATCTCGATTGCTTCCATTATGCACCATCAGGTGTTCGTCCTCAGTAGGACGATATTTTCCTAGGAAATTCGTAACATGATGGTTCAGCCTTCTCGTAGGAAGACTGCCACTGCCACGACTAGTTTGGAAACCCGAAACATTCACAGAATAGTACTCAATGAAATCTACACAGTCGTGATGGCATGCACTTATCTTCCACTGTACAAAGGTGACCGTATCCTGTTCCACTGGTGTCACCCGTCAGGAGCAGAACATGTATATATACATCTATCTATGTGTGTATTGATGTATGTATGTATTGATGTATGAATATCTATATATTGTATGTATGTCGAGGTTGACTTAGGAGATAACCATTTGGAGTTTTTAGATTTGCGGGTGTTATTGTCTATTTGATCCCGCAAATGTTATTTTTGACCGAAGGCGTTAGCCTGAGGTCAAAAATTAAACATTTGCGGGCATCAAATAGACAATAACACCCACAAATCTAAAAACTCAATATGGTTATGTCCATTGTAAACTGAATGGTTTTTCTACAGAACTGACTGTATATTTGGTATTTCTTGAAAAAAATACCTGGCTACAATCTAACTGTAGACCCTTGAATCGTTAACTTCGCCTGTTCCAATTGCTAATGACGTCACCTTTAATGACTTCATTAGCTTTCCGGGTGTTATTGTTTATTTGATCCCGGAAAAATAATGTAATTAACCAATCACAATACAGAACGCACTCGCCGTCAGTTTAC